>NC_034602.1:76752035-76787297 GCF_900095145.1 Mus pahari | reverse complement strand
CAGGGCTATAGAGAGAAACCCTGTCTCGAAAAAAAAAAAAAAAAAAGAGTTCACCTCACATGTTTGTACACATATGACCATATAAACACCCATTTCTATTTCATTGAATACCAAATTATTTTAGGGCATAGCAAAAATAGTTTTCTCAGGTTAACTTGCACATTCCTCAAATAAAGTCTATGATTACATAAAATTAATTTATCAACCCCACAATATTATATATTCAGTTTAAATGTAAACATATATAAAATAAACAGCCCCAAAACTCCATTGCCTATTGACAGTAGCATTTACTTTTTTAAAAATCAAGTTATATGGGGCTGGCTGGAGAGATGGCTCAGCAGTTAAGAGCACTGACTGCTCTTCCAGAGGTCTTGGGTTCAATTGCCAGCAATCACATGACAGCCTACAACTCTGTAACTCCAAAATCTGACAATCCTCGCACAGACATACAGGCCAAACTCCTATGCACATAAAAGTTAAAATAAATAAATTATTAAATCAAGATATTTTTTTTTACCTCTTTCATTTCTTTCTATTAATCCCTCATAACCTATCTTTCTCTCAGATTCATGCTTCATGCCCTTTTATTCTTTGATATATATAAAACAGGAATTTCATTGTCAATTTCTGTGGTAAAATTAACATGTTTATCAAATATTAAGTACTTCAAATACTTGAAGTAAGTCATCTTTTCAGAGGGAACATTAACAAAATAAGGAAAGAAAACTAAATTTTCTCTCTGTAGAAGCATTTTATGCAAAAGTCTTCAATATTTCATAATTTACCCAAATGAGAGAAGACCAGCTAACTTGAGCAGGAACACGTCCCTACAAACACTGTGTTCTCTGAGCCTGTCACTGCTCCATCTCAGTCTTACATTTTAGTACTTAACAGCAATCAATAACTGCGTTTATCTACACAGATTGCCTTTATGTTCTATTGTGAGGCTTTTGGGTGGGATCCTCCAGTTGTTGGGGCCCCATTTCTCCAGAACACATCAGTTATTAGGGTATTGGGCACCACTCCCTGCTATCTATCTTTCTCTTACACACATTCATTATCATGAATCACCTTAGCTTCAGTGTCTCAAAGGTGAATTCTTCATGTTCATGATGGTTAGTCATCAAACTTCCACTCAAAGAATAAGGGGATGTTTGAATGTATTGTCATCCCTCCTGAACATACTCCAAAAATGTCCTTCAAGTCTGTATTTAATTTTTCTCTCAGAATTTGCCTCTATGAACTAGGTAAGCTCTGAGATTCATGTTTCTGAAAACTAGCACATCACTAGTGGGAAGTTATATATTTCTAACCTTTGGTTTCAATAAGAGTGTATCTAATCTAATTGGTTGGCACATACTTAAAATGATTTAGTATTTTTTGATATTTTTAAATTGGCTTTTTTGACAGTATCATGCATGAACACAATATGTTCTAAACACTTTCTGTCCTTTTACCTCTTTGCAATCTCTACCAACCACTTCCTTCTACGTTACCCATCCCTTTTCCAGATTCATGACTTTTGTTTAATCAGGGCCGTCTGTGTGACTATTGGAATGGTGTTGTACAGGGCTCCAGCTATGGTTAGCAGTGGGTATGTATATATGAAGGCAGCTATTCCTTTTGGCTTTGAATATCAAAATCAGTGCCTAAAGAAAGATAATAGATTTTATCAATCTTTAATAGTAGTATAAATTTGTGAATTGTTATTTTAATGGTTTGCTTTACATGCATAAATGCTACTGAGATTCAAAGCAAAAGGGAACAGAATGAGCTCATTGTGGTCTTTGCATTTTAGCCTCTATGAGATGTACATGAGAGATGTCTTCAGTGCAGCTTTGAGCTATTGCCCTGATTGATCAGTCTTGGAGTGTGCATTAAATAAACCTTTGATGTTTAACTAACATTGGTGTTTATGTGCTTTGTGGGGTGACTCCTGGACACCAACAATCAATCAATCCATCCATTCATCAATCAATCAATTTATCATCTCTCTATCCATCCATCTATCTATAATCTATTTAGCTATTTATTATATATGTATTTATGTATCTCTGTATCTGTGTATGTGTCTCTACGTATCATCTATACATCTCTCTATAATCTGTCTGTTCATCTGTTCCTCTACCCATTTTTCATTTAGTTAATGACATGCCAGGTGAAATATATTAGTGATATGCTATTACATTTCTTCTTTATCCAAAAGTAGCAAAAGTCTGTTATAATTTGATAAAGTAAATGAATTTTTCTTAATATTCTAATTAATAATTTTTTCTTGTCATTGATTATTGTTAGCAATAACCATTATGACCTCTCCAGAAACCTAAAAGAATGTTTTAAAAGGAATATATTTCATATGTAGAAAAATAAATTTCAGCAATCAATGATAACAAAATTTATCAGACATAAAATTTCTTAGTTTAATAACTGTCCAATTTGAGTGACTTTATTGTGCCAAATAAAATTCTATATGAAAATAAAATAATGCTATTAATTCAGTGTTTGCCTTCTCTTCAGATGTTAGAACCTCAGATAGTCTTGAATTTAAGTAACCATTACAATCACCTCCGTTTAAGGATACTTCTTGGGATCCCCTGAGAGCTTATGTTCTGACTTCATTTTCTTAAGTGTATAATTGCATATTAAGCAATTACTGATATTCTGAGATTTAAGTAAACATACTATTCTAAATTTTTAATCTACTTTTAGTTTCCGTGTGATAAATAAATTTTCCTACTGAAGAAAAATACCTAGAATCGAACAGACACGGACTCTCTTTTCATAGTGTTACCTTATTTTCAAGTTTGGAGACAGGCAAATTGTTCCTGATATGATCTGAGATTCGAACTCACAGATATTTAAACTCTTTTCATAGTTCATTTCAATCGGTTTTCTTGATAATATCAATCTTTCTGGCAACATTTGAATTAAGTGTTCCTAGAACTGGCCAATATTTAGTCATTTCCCTGATTTGTATCTATCTCAGGACATTTGATCTTTTTATATTATGGTGTAGAATTTTATGAAATCTAGGCTAAAATGTAAATAGAAAGGTCACAGACAAAAAAAATGTTTGTTTTTTTTTTTCTACACAGAGTGAAAAGCATCTTCAGATGGTAGATTGTGTTTTCTCATTAGCAAATAGTCTTTTATTAACATCTGATTCATGTATTTAATTTTTTGTCCTTTTCATAACAGAAAAAGGAGTAAATGGTACACTTAAAATATTCTAATAAAAGTTAGATCAGATACAATTTTACAGGATTGTTTTGAGTTTTATATTGAAAGAATGTAATAATTGAGTATATAGTGTGCAGTAACAGAAAAGGAAGCAATTTAAGAGTTTGTAGCAAAAGTATGAAAATGAGGTCTTAATCATGATGATACCATTGTAAGCATGTATGTAGATTATTGAATTCTGGAAGGTTTGAAGCCTTAGCTCACTAGATTTACTGAAAATCAGATAGATAGTTTTAGAGAAAAGGAAACCAAGTAACCAAGTTTTAGTCTTAGCAATTGAAAAAATCATCTTGGTACTAGGAAATATGTGTGAAGAGCAGTTTTAGGATGAGAAAGAGAGGGGATTCCTCTAAGGAGGTTACAGTTTTAGAGTCAGGGCTTATGGAGCTGACACTCAGGCTTCTGCTGAGGAGTCTGTGGATGGTAAATTTGCCATGTTTGTGAAGAAATGCTGGGACTGATACTTCCTGAACAGTCAAATGTGCATATTGAACTGTTGCATTATCCTGAGGATGAAACTAGAAATGCTGGGAAAATGGCTAGAATGGAATAGTGTTCATTTCTTCTCCCTTGAGGATGCTTAGGGAGAAGGTTTGGTAGAAGGAGAAGTATGATGTTGTCTTCTGCCTTAACAACACAAAGAAGAACATAAAAAGATGGTTTTGAACTGGTGTGTGTGTGTGTGTATGTGTGCATGTGTGTGTGTTGTGTTGTGTTTTGTGTGTGTGTGTGTACTATACACACATCTATCTCTCCTCTCTCTTTCATCTATCTATCTATCTATCTATCTATCTATCTATCTATCTATCTATCCTATCTCCATCCATCCATTCATCCACCCACCAATCCATCCATCCATCCATCCATCCATCCATCCATCCATCCATCCATCTATCCATCTATCCATCCATCCATCCATGTATCCATCCATCCATCTATCTATCTATCTATCTATCTATCTATCTATCTATCTATCTATCTATCTATCTATCTATCTATTCACCTCAGATTCTCTTGGCTTATTCAACATGTACTATCTTTCTAAGAATATCTTGGTTTCCATGTAACAAATTAACTCTTCCTTTTAAGTAGGAAAGACTTTCATGTGTATAAATGAAAAGACTTTTTTTCACAGATATTTTGCTTCCAACCAAATCGTCACATGATTGGGTTTCTTTACTTACAATAGTGAAGTAATCCAAATTTGAATTTCTAGCGGTTCAGGAACCTAACTACCCTTCTATTCTACCTTTTAAAGTAATCCATTCCCACTGACTTGTCTATCTACAACCTGATTTCTTTGCTTATTAGCTCAATGTTAGAAAGTCATCATGATTTTGAATTCAATTACTAGGACATTTTAAAGCACTATGTATTTTTTCACTTATGTATTTATTCTGTGTGTTTACATGTGCACATGTGTTACAGCCTGTGTGGCAAGGTCAAGAAGGCAACTGACAGTCTTCATGTCTCTTCTACCATGTGGGACCAGGGGATTAAATTCAGGATGTCAGTTTTGCTTGTCACTCAGTGCCTTTACCTGTTGAGTCAACTCACTGTCCCAGATATCAACCATAGTGTCTGTGAATTGTTTTTGATTTTTACTTACTCCTTACTAAGCATGGTGGTACATCCTTTAATCATAATACTCAAGCAGAATTTTCTTGGATTTCTGTAAGTGTGAAGCCATCTGTACATAGAAATTTCTTATAAAGCTACATAACCAGCCTGTCCTTAAAATTATTCTTTATTAGTCAGGTGCTGGCAGAGCCTCTCAATGGACAGCTATACCATGTTTTCTGTCAGCAAGCACTTCTTGGCATTAGCAATAGTGTTGGGTTTGGTGTCTGCAGATGAGATAGATTCCAAGGGCAGAGAGGGTGTCTCTGGGTGGCTTTCCTTCAGTCTCTGCTTCATTTTTTGTCACTGCATTTCTTTAAATAGGAACAATCCTGGGTTAAACATTTGGAGATGGTTGGGTGGTTGTATTCCTCCACTGGGGGCCATGCCTATCTACTAGAGGTGATTTCTATAGGTTCTATCCTCCCTCTGTTGGGTATTTTGGCTAATGTCTGATGCAGATACTCACATACAACAATTGTACTAAGCCCAAAGACCCCAATGAAAGAGTTAGGGGAAGGATTGAACTCCCTAGAACACTGGACACTCCAGAGCTCCCAGGGCTCCATGGCTCCAGCTACATATGTAGCAGAGGATGGCCTTATCTGACATCAGTGGGAGGAGAGGTTCTTGGTCCTGTGAAGGCTCGATGCCCCAACATAGGGGTATGCTGGAGGGGTGAGAACAGAGTGGGTGGGTGAGTGGAGGAGACCCTCTTAGAGGCAAAGGGGAGGGAGGATGGATGCGGGTTTGTGGAAGGAAGACTGGGAAGGGGCACAACATTTGAAATGTAGATACATTTGAAAATCCAACAAAAATGAATAAATGGAAAAAATTGAAAATCATCACTTTTATAGGGAATTCTACTTTGTTTTAGAGGGAAAATATGGAAAAAGAGAAAATCAGGTTATGTCCATGTTTTAGATGACAAGGATGAAACACAGGAGAGCATGCAATTTGAAATGCCAAGTTGCAAACATGAAGAAAACAAAAGTAAAAAAAACACAAAAAACAAAAAACTTTTTAAATTAAATTTCTCATTAAGGTTAAAACTAAAACACCAGATCTGACTGATGCTTCCTCCGTAATATAATGAGCAGCTCCTGGGATCACATTAGGTACTAGAACTCACAGAAATTGAGAAAAATTGAAAACAAACAAATACTATTCAAACTGTCATTTAAGTACTAATACAAATCTTTTAACTTTTAATTATTTATCAGCTGAAGATTAAGCATCTACTGCATTAATAGATGACAATCAGAAACCAAGGCCACACCTTCTAAGACTTTATAGACCAACTGTAGAGAAACACAATCATGATATGATGAGGAAAGGAAGGGCCCTCATCATATATTGCCAGTGCCATTATATATACAACCTACAGACATGGAAGACAATGGAAAAATAAACATAGCATAGAGGGAACCATTAGGTAGGAACTTGTCAGATTAACTGAGACAAGCTGTTGTGTGAGCTGAGCAAAAGCTGTAGCAGGGCACAACGACATGGCTTCCATTCTCAAAAGTTGACTGCACTTCTTCAGTATGATTTTAATGTGGATCTTAGTGAAATGGATTATTAACACTAAAAGAGCCTATTTTTATCAACAATCTTCTTATAAAACAGAGAGCCTTTGGCGATGTGTATATATAAAAACTCCTTTTGTTATCCATGATGTTAGATCCTTATGTTTAAATATAAAACTAGTTTTCTATGAATTTTCTGGTTCAGCACAAAGTCAACAAGTCAGCAAATAGAGTCTGATTGTCCTTGAAATTATTCTGTAAGTTTACTATTACCTTCATATAGCACTTACACATAGTTTTCACATCCACTAATATTAAAACCTCATAAAATGACACACCTTGTAGATATTCTAACCAGCACATTTAGAGAATCTGTAAATCCCATACATGATAGAATCAGAGTCAGAAATAGAAGCAAGACGCCTCACTACCATTCCTTAGCTGCTCTATCCACATTTGATACCCAGGACTACTACTAACTACCAGGGGAAATTTTTAGAAGATTCTTTTTGTTTGTTTGTTTGTCTGTTTATTTGTTTAGGGTCAGCATCAACTGTGATAAAGATGTTTCCCTTATTAGCTCTATAAAATAAAACAAAACAAAAAATGACATTACAACAAATAAAGCACAATTTTATACCCTTGTGACTGAAGTGCTCTCTGTGGAACAGCAGCTGTGATCACCACCTGGAGCTTACTAGAACTGTGCAATCTTAGGCTCCACCCAAGATCATCTGCACCTGCAACTAACTGCTCATGTCTATCTATCTATCTATCTATCTATCTATCTATCTATCTATCTATCTATCTATCTATCCATCCATCCATCTACAGTCTACCTATTTTGTTCTAATTTTAATAATATGATGATTTGAACAAGAATGGCTCCCATATTTTTATATATTTGACTGGTCCCTAGTTGATAGGACTATTTGGAAAGGATTACAAAGTTTAGCAGTGTTGGAGGAGATGTGTCACAGGGGCAGGCTTTGAGGTTTTAAAGGTTTCCCAACATCCCTGAGTAGTCTCTATCTTCTGATTGAACTCAACTGTTGCTACCACCATGTTCAACTATCATGAAATGTAACCCTTTAGAACTATAAGAGGAACTCAGTATCTTCTTTTATAAGTTGCCTTGGCTGTAATGTTTTATCACAGAAATAGAAAAATAACTAATGATACGCATTACTATGAGCGCGCGCGCGCACACACACACACACACACTATGGATGAAATCCTTTTTTTTTTCTTATACTTTCTTGGAGGTAATCTATTGAATTCAAAAGTATTTTATAGGATAAAATATTTTCCCATGGAAAGGAATTTGTATAACATTTTACTTCTGTGTAGTAACATAATTGAGAAATGTAGGTGTCAAGAACAAAAGATTAAAAAAATAATATATGGTAACTTTCATTAAAATATCTTGTGGCACTTCTAGTAATTGTATACTTTAAAGCACACATAACAAATATTAATGTACATTTATACTGATTGATTTCATGGATTACTTATAGCAATTTTGCATTTGCATTTAATCTTATTTTTACATGTGACACTACATATGGATATTAAACATTTGATTTCTGGAACTATAAACTCAAATCTCTCTTTTTGTTAAAACTCAGTGTGTGATCTAAAGAAATTTGCAATAGAAAACACACCAATTTACAGAATATTAGGTAACTCACAGAACCTAGGGTACTGTACTGGCTAATTTTGTGTCAACTTGACACAGGCTGGAGTTATCACAAAGAAAGGTGCTTCAATTGGGGAAATGCCTCCAAGAGATCCAGCTGCAAGGCATTTTCTCAATTAGTGATCAGGGGGGGCGGTCCCCTTTTGGGTGGTGCCATCTCTGGGCTGGTAGTCTTGCTTCTATAAGAGAGCAGGCTGAGCAAGCCAGGGGAGGCAAGCCAGTAAAGAACATCCCTCCATGGTTTCTGCATCAGCTCCTGCTTTCTGACCTGCTTGAGTTCCAGTCCAGCATCCTTTGGTGATCAAGAGCAGTATGGAAATGTAAGCCAAATAAACCCTTTCCTCCCCCCCCCCCAAAAAAAAAAGTTACAACACAGCTATCGTAGTATTAGACCAAGTTGCTTAAGTTAAAGGGCAGTGCGTTGAATTTGATGCCCTTGAGGCTTGATTAGTCATAGGTGACAAGATTCTGATTTTCAGAAACATTTGCATTCCTTATGCAGGCAAAATATGACTTTCAAGCTTGGCACATACATACATTCAATATTTACTTTACACTTTTTTTAATAAACAAGAAATCTGGCTGTATTCTAAAAGGAAAACATATTCCTATACTCTGACTGTCCTTCTCGACTGCCTGGGGACTAATTCACTGTTACATCAATTCATGAAACTAAGAATACATAGGCTCTGTGAGGAGTAGCCTCATCTTGTCTAGTTACTTCCCCCTTTCCTCCCCCAAGTCACCCACACAGGCATACTGCAGGGAGCAGCCTCACTCTGGTGGTAATTCGAACCCTACTCCATTCAAATCAACTCTTTCAAAAGCCTCTGGGCCATATCTGTGACACAGATCATCAGCTACACTGGAAACCTATAACTGGCCCAGCTAATGTTCTTCCTGCATCTTTGTTCAGTTTAGAATTTGAGTCTGATGTAACTCTCCTAGTGTGAGTCTTCCTCCCTGGACCTTCCTTCTCAGCCCAGGGAAGCTTTTCATATCAGTTGCCATTTTAGTACTTTTTACTCATTTGTATAACACCCTCATTGCTGTCCTCATCTAACACAGATAAAATTAAACTTCATAGAGGCAAAGATTTTTTTTTTATTCACCACTTTACCAGCATATCCTACAATAGTACCTTAGCAAATTGAGTGAACAGTAACTCAGTATTTTTGGAAGACTAGGAGAAAAAAATTAACAGAACAACTAAATGAATGCTTTGCATTAACACATTATGCTCAACTTAAATAACTGTGTTGTTAAGAATCTGGCTTTTTCTTTTGCAGAAATTAATGGCTATAAATAGTAAGTGGATAAAAAAATAGGAAGATGGAGAAAATTACCCAAAATATAAATATCAAGGTGCATCTTATAACAATACCCCATTTGCAGCATGGTCTTTTTATTTCTTTCTTTTCCTGAGGTAAGAGGTAAAGGAAATGTTTAAGCTGTGAAAAATAATGAAGTTTTATATAAATGTGGCATTTGGTCATAAGGTACTACAAAACACTTCTATTGTTCATGAAATCTAAGTTATGTGCCACTAGAATATTTGTGTAGTTTCCCAATTTGGGCTGCATTGAAGAGAGTTGGACTGAGGGAAATGTAAATATTAACAGGTGAACTTGATGTCATTTCCTTTGTGAAAAATTAATAAGTGGAAGAAGATAGTTACCGAGGTGTGTAGAGAAAATTCAACCACATTCAAATCCTGGGAACTTCCTCAGTGACTATGCCATTTATCTCATTTAATTTTTGAAAATTCTAATTAACTGGATTGTTTACTTACATTCATAAAGCCTATGTTTTAGGATAAAAGTTTATATAGATGGATAATGCAATAATTAAATACACATGAAACTACCAGTGTTTGGAAAGCTCATGCTAATGAGTAAACTATCAGTTCAGCTTCATAGTAATTTTTATCCTTTGATCAATCTGTGTTCTTTCTTGTTTGTAGAATTGCTATCGACTAAAATAAGATCACCAGTGCTAGTTTTCCCTACGATTTTACTGCTTTTGTTGTATTCCTTATAATATTGTTCAGTTTTTTGTCTATCTCTACAATGTTTATGAATACTATTGTATAGTAATTTCTTGTTTCTTTTGGTCAATATTAAAACACAACTACAAGACGCGAGTGTGTGTGTGTGTGTGTGTGTGTGTGTATCTATTTTATAACATCCTTTGCTGAATTCCACTTACCTATGAGATATTTGCCTACTGCTGTTGTTTGTAGAAAGTATCCAATTCTTATGCCGTGCTATTTTCTATCATCATATAATCATTTTTGGTAGGTTTTAAGGATGCTCATAACTTTACACTGCTATGAGAAGCAATAAATAATGTATGTTACTGGGCAATAACAGACTGTATTTTCCTGCTATACCTCTTTTTTTGTGACAAGATTTTTATGGACTTGAAAGGGTTTACAGATTGACTTCTTGGACTGAGTGATCTCACACCAGATGTGAAAACGTTTGTTTTCCATAAGTATGCTTACCAAGGACTCTTACCTTAGAAGATCTCCGGAATCATGTACAGACAATATATCTATAAGTGTCATCATTTGTTCCTAACCATAGCAGGCTTGCTTCAAAGGTTTATGTACAAAATAGGCATATTGGCAAAAACTACAGTCCAGAAACTGGCTTGAGTCATACAATTCTTCCTAGTGTAGGCTGACCTTGCTCAGGTAATTCTTACATGCCATATGCAGAAACCAGAGCTGAGTCCTGATACCTGACATCTTCCCAAGGGAATCAATATAGTTATTCAATGGCTTTTATTGTTATAAGATCATCATTTTGTTTTCACAGATTGGCTTATGTATGACAGGTACATTACTTTTTTTTTGCCAATAATAGTCCTACAATACATTATAAAAGACTGAAAAACATTGCCTCTTTTTTAAGAATTAGAATATAGCCAGGCAAGAGTAATAAGGTATCCATGACCAAAGCTTCCTAGAGCTTACCATGAAACCCACCACAGGTGTAGCCGGCTTCCCAACATAATGAAACAGCAACTAACAACTCAGTTGTGACACTCATCAGTATATTTACATTTCTAAAGCATGAACTTCCATCTTTTAAGTACTATACATAAGACTAACAGCCTCTCATTCAGCAACCAGCATATAATGTTCTTTTACTCTTTATTACAGACTATAATATAGCCAGGTGCTGGCAGAGCCTCTCAGAGGACAGCTATACCAGGCTCCTGTCAGCAAGTGCTTCTTGGCATCAGCAATAGCATCTGGGTTTGGTGTCTGCAGATGGGACGGATCCTTAGGTGGGACACTCTCTGGATGGCCTTTCCTTCAGTTTCTTCCATTTTTTTTGTCCCTGCATTTCCTTTGGACAGGAACATTTCTGGGTTAACAATTGTGAGATGCATGGGTGGCTACATTCCTGAACTGGGGCCATGCCTATTTACTGGAGACGGTCTCTACTGGTTCTATTTCTGCTTTATTGAGTATTTCAGCTACTGTTATCCCCTTTGGGTTGTGGGAACCTATCACTTCCCCAGCTTTTGGAATTTTCTAGTAGTTGCCCATCCTTTTCCACTGACTTGTTTGAACAACACATAAAGCCTAGATTCTTTTATTTCTCCTCCCATTCTGTTTGTCTATCTTAATTATCTAATATTGTTTAATTTTTTTCTAAATGCCTTTTAAAGTATTTTTGCTATTAATTTGAACAGTCCTTTATTTACACTTGCTTAGAAATAAGAAAAAAATCAGGCATGGGTACAGATTTTCAACAATACAAGAAGGATCGAGTAATAGAATCCATATGAGATCAAAACTTAGCCAAGAAAATGGTTCTGAAAATGTTTTAAAATATAAAGGAGTATTTATAACCTGGGTATTGAATATGTAAATTTTGTAAGTCTACATCTGTACACAGGGGAGAGATGTCTACATTCACAGAAATGTAAAATTTAAATATTAAAACAGTATAATAGTGGCAGGGATGTATAGGGATAACCAACTACTTTTTGATAAGATTCAAGTTATTTTGCTTACTGGATAGAATAACAAACTGCCTTCTAAATGATACATTTTACTCACAGATAAGTAAAATAACCTTTTAGCCTTTCTATCAGAGAAACTTCCTTTTTGTAGAGGGCAGTGGTTAATACTGACTTACAATTGGTCAAAGTGCAGAGAATAAGGGGCTCTGAAGCTCTCATCCCTGAGACATTTAACACACACACAAGAACATGAACACAAGTACATGCACACAAGCACACATATACACCCCACATGTCTGTCTCAGCGGACAACATGGTGATAAGAGGGGTGGAAAGACTGTAAGAGAGTGGGGAGGTCTGCAGCAAAGCAGTGTCTGTGGACCTGACAGAGCGGTCACACTATGTCATCAGGGTGTCTGCGGTTGCCTGAGAAAGACCTGACCCTGCTCCTTACTACCTTCTTCCTTGAGAACTTGAAATCCATCCATCCGGGGGGATTACTTGCACTTAAAGATGCACAGCATATTTTGGAAACACTGGGAAAATGAAAGTCAGTTTTTAAACCTAGGGGAGTCTCTCCGGGTGCCCATGTTGAGTTTGCCCTGCATATTGGACTTCTGGATTTCCATTAACTGATACTCTAAAGCTGAGTTCTTCGATGTTAAGTCTTTAAACTCCTCCATAAACATGTCCTTGACTTTTTCCATCTCATTAACCAGTTTCTGCTTTTCTTCCTCCTCCCATCTAACAACTAACTTCTGAAAGTCCCCCTCATGTATTTTCTGCATTTCATAGTCTTTAGAGAATCGGACTTGGTGGGTGTGCTGCACCGACTCCAGCTGGGTCTTGGTGAACTGCAACTGCTCCTTCAACACGTTGATCTCCTCCTGGAGCTTGTGGTTCCGTGCTTTTGCATTTCTCCCGAGACAAGAATCTGCAGCATGGCGGCGATGGAGGTGGCTCTGCAGAAAAGCTTGGTTCATGAAGGCTTTGTCACAAAAGCGACACTGGTAATGGCTGGCTTGGGACTGGCCCATCATCAGCTGCTGGGCAGACAGCATCTTTTTCCTGCGCCTACACTCCTGCTTGAGCAGTCTAATATCCTCAGCCTGCTTGGTGAGCAACTGTTTTTTCTGCTCATAGCCACTCAGACTGAGGTGTAACCGTTCCTCTACCACGCTCAGCTGCGAGGTGAGGAACTCTTGACAATGCACCAGGTACTCAATGGTGAGCTGTGCCAGGTGGATGAGCTTCAACAGCAGTGGGTCCACCTCGGACTGGCAGTACGGGCACTTCTCATTCTCCAGTTTGCAGAAGGTGATGTTCATGATGTTCTCCTGAAGTGTCAGGACATCCATAGTTACCACCACCTTGTCCACATCAATGGTGCCCAGCCTCCTCCAGTCAATGTTCTCCAGGCGAGGTCGGAATTGGAAAAAGGGCAGAGGTCCAGAGGCCAAGTTGGCAGTGACACAGGTCCTGGGGACTGCACCTCCCTCTGGGGCGTCCCGTCTCTTCCGGCTGTTGGACTGAGGGTAACAGCTGTGTTTCTGGAAGGACATCCTTGAAAGCCAACCTGCTGCCTACACTCCGGCTGAAGGAATAGAACAGTCTTTCTTACCTGACCGGGCCACTTGGAGTCCCACGACACCACACCCAGGGTGAGCGAGTGACAGCCTGGACCTCTGATGCAGTGGTTGCAGTTTAAACCCTCGATGTTGCCATGGCAACATGTAGCTTCATCCTGGAGCTTAAGGCCTGTCTGCTCTGGGGCATTCAGACTGCACTAAGAGGGCCTTACAAACGCAGAGATCTGCAATCGGAAGAACTTAAAAATGTTACAGCAACTATGGTGGTACTGGTGTCAGGGGTGGGGGAAGGCATTGCCAGTGTTTCCATAGAGATCAACCAGCTGAGGAAAAAGCCAGACATCTTTTAATCCATGAGGAAGGATCAGACTAATATTTCGGAGAACCTTCAGTTCCATCCATTAGGCTGGCAGGGTCAGGGAGAGCAAGGTGGTTGTTAATCACAGAAGCATTACTAGATTTACACAGGTGGAGAAAAAAAATAAAGGGCTTATAGATTTGCTCAGTAGTTGCATGAATAAGTTTACAGAATCAGGTGCCTAGTTAAGGAGATAATGGCTGCAGGCCCCTTATCCCTTATATTCTCTCTGGCTTGGGCCTGCTCGCAGCCATAGGGCTGTGAGCTCCTCTATATATTTATTTAATATATGATGGGCCAACAAAGACTTTTCAACTAGGTCCTCTTTTTTAATTCTAACCCATCACAAAACTAGTACTTTTTAATCATTCCCTGCTCTAAATGTCCTTATTGATTGCCAAGAGAGGAGTGGTTTCCATAAGGCCCTTACTATATGCAGCTGTTTGAGTACTCATTTAAACCCTCAGGCCACTAAACTTTAGATTTTTCCATTCCATTTTACATTCTTGCAATTAGTTCAGATTTTCTCAACATTTGGCCATACACAGATCACTCCTTAATGTTTAAAAAAATTACAGATTTAGGGCTGGGGAGAGCTTAGTATGTTAAGAGAACTAGTTGCCCTTCTAAAGGTCTGGGGTTGGATTCTGGTGTAGTGACTTGCAACTATTAACTGTCCTACTGGTTCTGTCGTCCTCTGGCTGGCCTTCGTCGGTACTGCATGCAGATGGAGCACAGCCATGCACAGGCAAACACCCATATCCAAAAGTTAAGGCTTATTTATGGGTAAAATATTCTAAAGACTTTTCAGTGTTTTACTTCTAATTCAAGAAAGATATTTTTCTAGAAATTGATTCATAATTTTCATAGTTTTTGTTGTCTCCTCTGTCTGTGCCCACCCTACCCTGACCCTTGATTGTCTTTCTTGGTAGTTAAAAGTTCTTTTGTTACCCATGCTGGCTTCAAACTCTGGCTCTTCTTACATCTGTCTTCTTCTTACATCTTACATCTTCTGATGGGAGGACAGTCTGTGTCATCAGGGTGATGTGTGCCTCTAAATTACATTCATCTTTTCCACCCTATAAAGTCTGTCTTAGCCACGACTGAACTTTAGATTTTATGAGTTATAACAAGCTGCCTGTGAAGAGGTGAGACAGGAAGCTGCCTCAGGAAATGCTTCCTTTAGACATGGATGTGAGAAGAATGGCTGCCAGAGGTTTGGATCTCAACACAACTGGGAAGCTGACCTCGTGTACATCTTGAATAATAAGTAAAATGCTGTTTAACGTATTACAGTAACTTGGGGAAAAGATATAGTTAGATTCCATTTTAGTTAGGGTTTTACCGCTGTAAACAGAGACCATGACCACATCTTATAAATGACTTTTAATTGGGACTGGCTTACAGGTGCAGAGGGTCAGTCCATTATCATCAAGGCAGGAACATGGCAGCCTCCAGGCAGACATGGTGCAGAGGAGCTGAGAGTTTTACATCTTCATCTGAAGGCTGCTAGGAGAATACTGACTTCCACTCAGCTAGGAGGAGAGTCTTAAAGCTCACACCCACAGTACCATGCCTATGCCAACGGGCCACACCTACTCCAACAGGGCCACACCTTCTAATAGTGCTACTCACTGGGCCAAGCATATACAAACCATCACAGGTTCCCAGTGATTCCCCTTCCTCCCTGTGAAGACTGCATTAGAGCAGCCAGTGAAGTAAGGGAACAATATAGAGTCATAGAAACTTGTAGAAAAGGGACATATATTGTGTTTATTGACACAAGAGCCTAAACTGAAAGCAAGTTGATCAGCATCCTGAAGACTTTTGTTACTAAATTAAATTGTCAAAGAAACCCTCAGGGTTTTATATTTAATTATAAGCTAAAATCCTAATTGTCTAACTGAGATAATCTTTCTTTTATTTTCTTTTCCCATTGAGAATTTTTGGGATCTGACTGAAAAAAAATACTATTTTCAAAGTTTATAATGATGCTTGATGTATATATTTACAAATTTTAAATGTATGTATACATATGTACATAAATACATAATAACATATACATGGATACACATAGTGTAAAAATATTACCATTATTAAATGAACTGACATTCATTTTACAGTAAATGATTTTTAGGGAGTGACTCTCCTCAAAGTATACTCTCTCCATAAATTTCTAGTAGGTAAAACATTAATATCTGGTCATCTAGTTGCAGTTTTTGTCTCCAGAACTTTTTATCTTCTAACTGCATATTTATACACTCTGAACTCTATGCCAGCCCCCATCCTGTGGAAACTGTAATTCTATTCTATGCAAAATAACTAAGTCCAAAATAACAGAGCTTCAGTAGGAGGTGGACTTTGATAGTCCACGGATGTAAAGCCCACTTTTAATATTACTTATTTCCAGAGAGGAAAATCATGCACATGTCTTGGCCTTGGCTTTCCTACTTCTGTTTGGAATGGTGCCGCGTCGGTAACCTAAATGGGAATATTTTAGTTGTCCTGTCTCAGGCTTATCATGGGACCACCATTCGGGGAACTGGTCACTTGTTTTGTTCGATGTTCAGGGGCAGGAGGAGTCTCGCTCTGATGCAGGGAAGGGATTTGAGATTTTTCTGACCTGACAAGAATGTGACTCGCTGTATTTGTGGGAAGAAACGGAGAGGTTGGGTTTTAACTAGTAAGGTAAGATGTGCTGAGACTTGCTGTGTATCCACCAATCTAGGACTTCTCAGCTTCCTTTCTAGTCCACTGGGCGCATGTGACTGCGTGTCAGAGGACCGAAGGTGGATAGAAGCCAAAAAGGGACAGCCAGAGGCAGAGACAGGAAGACATTTCCCCACGGCCATCTGCGGCACATATTGCCGACATACTGATTTTAACCTGGTGAAATTTACTTTTGAACTTTTGATCTTCATACCATGAAGAAATAGACTTTTAAAAGATAAACTGTAGATTTTGTGGTAATTTGTCACAAGAGTACTAAAATCACTATTCAACCTCACACTAATTTACTTTACCTTTCCTTCTCAGCCATAGTCAAAGTCCATAATTTCTTGGTATGTCCTTTCACCTTTCTGCAAATACTTTGTAACTATTCAATAATTGGCAAGCCTTGTCTTTAAAGTGAGACCACTATTTGTATGATTACGCTCAGAGCTTAACCTTTGTGAGGAGCTCCTGACACAAGCCCAATGAAAGTTTAGAAAAGTTGTTGACATTCTGAAGCCAAGAAAATGGTGGTAGGCAGGGAGTAAGTGGTTCCATAGTCTTTAGGAGAAAGGATTTAAGAACAAAAGACAACAATGTATTTGTACTGTATCCTAGAGCTCCTTTGGAGAAAGTTACTATTATTGCATACTTAAATCTGTTTAAAATTCTGCAGCTATACCTATAAAGTATATATTTTATCATTTGAACTGAAAGTAAAGCATTTCATCAGTATTGTTTTGTGAAATGTCTAAAGAAATCCATCACAAACCAACAAATATGAAGAGACTGATAGTTTTAATAAAACATAGTAAACTATTTGTTGAGAAAAGAAAGAACATTTAGATTTCTTTTGGTTTGTTCATCGGCACACCTGTAAAGCAATAACATAACATGTCAGCTTTGTATAATAAACTCAAATTTCTTACATATAAAGCAAAGTTGTTTTTCTTTACTCATGAGTTCACTATAAAGGACTATATAGATAGTCATCTAAAAGTACTCATCACAGTAATGTTTTCTCCTCTGTCTGCTTACAGATGCAGCATTCGTACAGTTATATATTCTTACAGGAATTAATAAGCATCCATGTAACAGTTTGATTAAAATGCATTTCAGTTTATTTGATTGCATGTGTAGATATCACGATACCTGGGTTAGAGTAGCTATTGATTTAGCTACTCTTGATATTTAAACATAGGATAAGGAGAATTCTTTTTCCATCTTTTTAGACTGCCTAGGGAGGTAGGACTTTCCCTATCTTACCTATTTCACACTGAGTATCTCCTTACATGATATAACTTGATACATATGCCTGTGAGCATGTGAAATTGTTAAATGAATCTAGTATCTTGATATTATTCACTAATAGGCCTCTCATATTAAATACCAGTAAAATAAAATGTCACATAATTTAGCTGGGGTTAAGGGTTTAAGGAAAAACAGTAAATGTCTACTGTCCTCAAGGACGGCTATTTGTCAAGGTGATCATTGAGAGTGCTAACTGATATCACATTTATTCTCAATATAACTTTAGGCATGGGTGGCACCTCAGAGGTAGAATTTCATCTGACTGACAGTTAAAATAATATCTCCCTATTTCCTTGTCCAGCAAACATTTATGATCATAACCTGATAATAATTTGGGGTAGGACAGAGGTATAAGTACTTGGAAATAGTTATTCATTTTATTTATTTTACTTATTTTTGGTTAGATAGGAAGTGAGGAGATCAACTGAGCACTCTTGCCAGGGCCTTTCTACTGAGGACAGTGTGTGAAGTGAGATGCAGGAACAGGATGTGGGGAAGGATGGCGAATGGCCTGCAGGCCTTAGTGGACAGAACTCCTCATTTCAGTCTCCTTCCCCTTTAGAGGCGCTTCTTTCTAAAGGGATGAATATCATTGCGGGTAGTCAGGTCATATTCAATTTGGATCACTTTTTTAAAAGATTTATTTCTTTATTTTATGTATGTGAGTACACTGTAGCTGTCTTTAGACACATCAGAAGAGGGCATCAGATCCCATTACTGATGGCTGTGAGTCACCATGTGGTTTCTGGGAATTGAACTCAGGACCTCTTGGAAGAGCAGTCAGTGGTGCTCTTAACCTCTGAGCCATCTCTCCAGTCCCTTGCTAGTTCCTAATTTGGATCAGTTTAAAGAAGTTTCTATTCTAATAACAGTCTGGAAATTTTATACAGGAAATAAATTCATCATGTCTTAAGTTCTAAGAAACTGATTATTAGAAAACACACCCCATTTTCTCATTTTGCACATGTATGCATATATATATATATATATATATATATATATATATATATATATATATACATATTCAAAGGTAGTTTCAGCTGAGGAGGTGTAGTGTAATTAATCCACAACTTCCACATCTCATTATTATGCATGACTTATAGAAACAAATGAACATCACTCTCTTCTCCAGAAAATATCACTTCTCTACCTAAAAAGAAAAAGGGTATTTTTGTTTATGGTTAAATATACTTCATTTGGTAGCACTAGGGCTTTCTTTTCTAAATAATCTAGGTATTCTGAGGTACTTTATAAAAGTTCCAGAGAAATTTGCTTGCAGACAAGATGGCTAACATAAAGAGGGTTGTGTCTCTTGTCTGAAATAAAGTATATGTTTAAAATTATAAGGAAGGGCTGGGTATGGTGCATACCTTCAGTCCCAGCACCCAGGAGGCAAAGGCAGATGTATCTCTGTGAGTTCTAGGCTAGCCCTGGTTACATAATGAAATCTTGTCTGAAAAGAAAAAATAATTATGAAGATGAAGAGATTTTTTTTCCCCATGAATTTTACTTCTTGTTGTGAAGAATAGTTGTTATTAAGAAACAGGACACAGGAAAAAAAATGGAGCAGTGTTTTAGCATGTTGTCCGCACAGAGTTCTAGGGATTACTGTGTGTTTTGCAAGTGTATGCATGCGTGTGTATTGTATGTGCATACTATATGGGCAGAAACCTTATTCTTCCTCTAATATGATGAATAAGTTAAATTTATCTAGCTAATCACTTTTAAACTGTTTTTATATGTATAGGAATGTTTTTCTGCATTATATATGCACATACATGTAACACACAACACACACACACACACACCACATGCATGCCTGGGGCATGTGTAGAGGGTACTGGATCCCCTGGAATCAAAGTTACAAATGGATGTGAGCCTCTATATGGGTGCTGGAAATTGAACCCAGGTCCTCTGAGAGAATAAATGCTCTTAACCACTGAGCCATCTGTGTAGCCCCACTGATCATTTCTACCTAACAGGAAGTTTTACAAAGATGTGAGATATGAGAAGATGGGACAGGAAACAAGAAGAATCAAGATTCTAATGGATACATTCAAATATTCAAATCCTGAAAGTTCTTTTAATGAGTACATGGTAATAATGCCCTATACACTTGTAATATCCACAGTTTATCTGTTGACTAACTGTCCACTAAAAGACTAGATTGTAATCCTGAAGTGGGTGTGTTCCTTGTACAGAAGTTGTGTGCCTTCTCATCTATAAGACCCACATATTGCAGTGGTTAGAGTAGGTAACTTACCTGGTAAAAAAAAAGGCTGTGCTTCTTGGCTGGCAAATTTGGCCTCAACAGGCTCAAGTCCCTGCGGTTTTGCTTCAGTAGGCTCAGCTGTAATAAGTTTTCCCACAACAGACTGGCTCGCCATAAGTTCAGCTGGAGGAGATCCGCCTGCAGCAGATTCTGCTGTAGGAAGCTTGGCTTCAGCAGCCAGGCCTGCAGCGGGCAAGGCTGGCAGAGACTGTGCTACAGCAGGCTCACCTGAAGTAGGTTTGTTTTCAGGAGACAAGCCTGCAGGGGATTCAGCTAGTGGAGACTGTGCTCCCACAGACATGGGTAGAGCGGGTTCAGGTCCCACGAGGCGGGATGCAGCAGGGACAGCAGCCTCTAACTGGTGGGGGGCAGGCTCAGGTGCACCAAACTGGACTGGGACAGGCTCAGGTACACCAAACTGGGATGGAGCAGGTTCGGGTACAAGAGGTTTGGGTCCAGAGGGTGGCATGGGTGTTCCAAGTTTGATTGCTTGAGGCAGACCTGAAATAGGTTTGTCTACAGGGAACTCAGGTACCAGACCCTCGCCTTCAGCAGGCACAGCAGAAGCTGCTACAGGCTCAGGTCTAACAGATGAGATGACAGAAATCTTTGGAGGTATGACAAAGGGGTATGGCCTGGGAGGAAAGGGTCTGGGAGGAGGAAGAGAAACGACTGGGGGGCCATTCAGTGGAGCATCAGCTGGGTAGTTTAGACTTTGGTATACGTAGCGAAGTTTAGAAGGAGTGGCAATCCAAGGATATAGAAATAACCCTCTTTCAAATTCAGAACTTCCAGGGAATTTGGTGATGGTGTTTCCTTGTTGAGTGTTAAGAGGAGGCAAAAGAAAAGGTGGCAAATTATCATTCCATAGGCCAAACGGGATATTCAGAGATGGATTAAGTGGGTAGCGATTTCCAAAGTAATCCTAAATAGAAGGAAAGGAGTTCATTGTAGTTGACCTTTTATACATGTAGCTATGACTGTGGTCATATATGAATAATGTTTTTAAAGAAACATTTGTTTAGTCTTTTTTTTTTTTTTTTTTTTTTTTTTTTTTTTTTTTTTTTTTTTTTTTTTTTTTTTTTGGTTTTTCGAGACAGGTTTTCTCTGTATAGCTCTGGCTGTCCTAGAACTCACTTTGTAGACCAGGCTGGCCTCAACCTCAGAAATCTGCCTGCCTCTGCCTCCCGAGTGCTGGGATTAAAGGCGTGCGCCACCACGCCCGGCTTTGTTTAGTCTTTTTAACAACTAATATGCATCCATACTTATCGAAATGAAAATAGTTTGAGAGGATAACACATCTAAACTGAAGAAGAAGCACTTTGTATAGAAGTGAAGGAGTGTTATATATTGCAGAATACACTGCCTGGGTTAGGATGGGCGTGGCTTAGATAAACATTGAATGCAGTGTAGAAGATTAACATAGGATGCAGGACAAGTTCTTCCAGGTTATTCTCCACCATGTTCTTTATCTGTGCCTATTGCACCTGAAACCCCCCTTCTCTGCAAATTGTCCTACATGAAGCCTTCAGTTCCAAATTCTTCTTTCAGGGGTAGTACTGTTTGTGACCTATGTCCCAGATTTGTCCTGTTTCCTCAAACTTTCATTTCCCTCCAAGGTATTGTTATCAGAAGGGCAGGCAGAAAATATGGAAAATGGACTTGGCTTTTCATAAATAAATTTCCCAGTGTTGTTTCTGTTTTAAATGGGTATTTTAATAACGTTGGTCATGAATTTAACTATCAGACTTTAAATTCTTTCTTGTGGTAGGACCTCTACCGATTCCTCTGGTGGTTCTACCAGATTTCTCTACCACATTCTGGAAGACTGCCAGGGACCTCAGGTCACATAGTTATGTAAGAATTCACAGAAAACAGGAACATTTCTTACTCATGCGCATATAATATTTTATATCCTATCTTAAATGCCCCCACCCCAGTTTACAAATCAGGATCTTAGAATTTGGTCATTTATATAGTTACAGTTTGACTGTCATTCAAAGAATTATATTCAGTGTTTCTCATGCACAGAGTTGTTTTATTTAGATGCATGCTAAGTTGTTTTCCTAATAATATACTTCCTATGGATATAGATAAAGTTTTCACATTTTTTTTTGTAAAGTGCTGCCTTTCTTGATAATTAATTATACTTTTTATAATGTCAAACTCTATAAGATCATATTTTATTTTAACCCACTCAGCCTACTAAGCATGCACAATGATGGACAGGATAACAGTGTGGATAAAATATTCTGTGATGACCAAGATGTGCATACACAAGTAGGTCCATGAATAAAGAGAAGTGAACAAGTCTTTAAATGAACCCACTAGTCCTTCAAAAAAATCACAATGAAACTGAACCATTTAATATTATTTGGTGGAAAATGATATCTTAAAAAATAGTATACACTACATATTAATATATTTAATTACTAAAAAAAAAACAAAAACAAAAGATGCGAATTCACTTTACCTCTTCAGTGGACGGGGGCGATTTCTGAAACAGAAGGTTTGTTGTAAAGTTGATACTATGGAAAGCATAAAATTTCAAATCTCTGCTTACAATTAGAGGGGCTGTGCACTGTACCAGGTTTGGAATTTTCTCTTTTAAGAGCCATGGACATTTGCCCTGTGTTCAGTTTTCCTATAACTATCTATCATCTTACTATTATCATTTTTCTTCTGAGAGAGTATCTCCTTATGCAGCCTTGGGCCAGGTCCTTTATATATAGATCATATCATGACCTCATCATGCAACCTGTATGCTGATCTCAAAAAATACGGCAATCCTCTGAGCTTGGCCTTAGGTTCTAGGAACATAGGCATGTGCCATAATGCCTGACGTCTAGTAAGCATCCTTTCTATGTGATGTGATGCCTGACATTGTGACTGAGGAGAACCCAAAGCTCAGTGAGACAATGGCTCTAGGGGGAAATCACTACTACGCTTCTGCTAAATGAACATAAAAATAAAAAGACTTGTAATGGCATACTGCTATACCCACCCATCACTGTATTGCTCAGCCATCCCCAGAGACGCTTTTTGCGGTAAGTAGTAGTTAACACAGAGACCTGAACTGGTTCATGTGCAGACAGTGAAAGACCTTGGTGCACTTAGCCTTTAATGAGTTGTCTTTATCAAACCCCTAGACTCAAGGATCAGGGATTTATTGAGAAGAGGAGACAGAAAGAACGTAAGAGACAGAAGTGATGGAGGACTCCAATGAAAACAGCATCTTCCAGACACAAGACTGATTCACATATTGACTCACAGAAACTGTGGCAGCGTGCATGAGACCCGCAAAGAAGAGGAAGTGGACACTAAGTCCCACCCCTAGCCAGGAAGATATCTGCAGTTGATACTTGCTGGGAGAGGGAATGATTGATTTTCTCCAATGGAGTGGCACACTCACTGCATGCCAAGCCGCATGCCCAGGAGTACTTCATCAACCAAAAACACTCTGTTTTTTTTTTTGTGTGTGTGCTTTTCTTCTGTTATTGTTTAGTGTTTTTTTGTCTTCCTGATTTTTGTCTTGTTTTGTTTTTCTGGTTTTTTGTTTTTTTTTGAGTTTTCTGAGAGAGAAAGATTATGAAGTTGGGTGGATATGGAGGCGGGGAGAATCTCGGGAGACTTGGGGTGGGGAGGGAGAAGGTGCATGATCAAAATTCATTGTATGGAAAATTTTAAAGAAACAGAATGTTATATAAACAAATAAAATGTAAAGACCAACATGATATACAGGGCTGAGGAGATGACTCACTCAGCAAAGTTTCTGCTGTGCAAGCCTGCTGACATACATTTTATCCCCAGCACTCATATAAAAGGCAGATATAATGAGGGAAGAGTGGCAAACATGATTAAACTCATTGTACAAAACTCAAAGAACTAAAACAAAGTAAAGGATACAATGAAAGAAAAATCCAGACCCAGAGGCATGCACTTATAATCCCAGTCTGAGGTGCAGGGAAGGACAGGACATAGGACATGCAAAGAGGGGGATAGCTACAGTTCGTTGACAAACCAGCCTGGACTAATCATGGAGTGAACAAGAGAAGAGATAGTGACTTGAAATATAAGGTAGAGAGCAACTGAGTAAGATGCCAACTTAAACCTGTGTCCTCCACACACACTACCACACACATGCACGAACCCTGTGAATCCTGTATACACAGAACACCATGAACATTCAAGGATTACTGTCTACCCAGTTCCAGTGTTGTTATACTACCACTTAAATATTTTTGTTCACAATCTAGAATCTAAGAGTACCAGAGCCAAACCTTTTGATTCATTTTTTAATATACATATCTACTTTCTTGTTTATAACAGATATGCATTATATCACCCTCTGTGCTTCCTATAAAATCTTGGCTATGAAATGAGGTCTTCAGCATAGCTTCTCAGTAAATTTACATTTTTCCAGGGACCTTGAAGTATTTTAAGCTTTTTCTTGAATAGTATTATATGACACAGAGACACACACAGAGACCATAGAAGCACAGACAGACAGACAGACAGACAGACAGAAACACACACACACACACACACACACACACACACACACACACACACACACGGCTTGCTTTCTGGTATGCTGGCTGTAGGAATTAGCTATTAAAAATTGCAACCAGACCAGATTTCTTTTTCAAATGCCTGGAATACTACACCTGAAGCCAGCCAAATTTTCCATTTAAAACTTAATATTACTTTCCAATTTTAGATTGATTTTATAGAATTAAATAATCTTAAAAGTTTCCAATGGATTTTT
Organism: Mus pahari; assembly: GCF_900095145.1. Classification (NCBI taxonomy): domain Eukaryota; kingdom Metazoa; phylum Chordata; class Mammalia; order Rodentia; family Muridae; genus Mus; species Mus pahari. Next base: position 76,762,215 of record NC_034602.1, on the reverse strand, counting down.
CCATATTTTCTAAGATATGAGAACTGTAAAATAAACAACATTCCAGGGCAGGCCCGGGGACAAGAGTCAGTTACTTTTATTATTGAAGGAGACCCAGAATCTGATGACTGTTAATGTGAACTTCAAATATATTAATATTGTTTTAATTTTGAAAAGTTTCAAAGGTTTTCAGCTGCTTTGCCAGTTTTGCTGTTTTTATTCAAAAGTATTTACATCTCAGACCCTTTAAAAATTTTATATATATATATATATATATATATATATATATATATATATATATACATTTTTTACTATGCTTTCCTATCAACCCATAACACACTTGTGGCTAAGGATACTTGTAACTTTCTTAGCACACATTTGTCATTAAAATATGAGGTAAAGATTACAAAGTACTGAAGAAAATCAAATATTGGTAAGTCCATTTGTCTGCTACATGAGATAATTCATGATTATTTTCTGCACAGAAATCACTCCACTCCTTGGAATATGTACTCATAGTATTTGTAGTTTCTAGTATCAAGATGAAATTCAGTCCAGCAGCTTATAATCTTAACCCCTGGGAGGTGGAGGCAGGAGGATGAAAAGTTAAGCTCATGCTTAGAAACACAGAGCACTGAAGGTTAGCCTGGACTACAGGAGACCCTTTCCCTACCTCCTCAAAAGAAAACAAACAACCATATGCAAAGAAAATAAGTAGTTGAATATATAGTTGCTCAGTATCTTGGTTTCTTCTGTTCTACTCTTTCATGCCATCATTTTCTCACTGGTTATATTGCTTAAGTACAAATTCAGAAATATCATAGAGGCATGAAAGTAAGTCAAGACATAACAAACTTTGATTCCACCATAAAAGGAGTTCATCCCATGCTTCTGGTTATCAGAAATGAAGTCTTGCTGGCAAATAAGTTTGGCATAAGTATATATTCTATGCTTTTTTCACCTTATCTGAAGAAATTAATAAAGCAATATTTTAAGAGCAATTAAAGTCAATTGCATTGCCCAGAAAATAGAGAACCTATAAGTGCAAATATACTTTAATAATAGAATGATAATTTTTAAAGAAAATAGATTGTTTTACCTTATGAATGAAGGGATAACGTCTCTAAAAAAAGAAAAAAAATTAATGTGGTTATTTGAGAACACCTGCATTCAGACTTTCCTTCGTCTTATAATTGTTCTCTTGACCATGAGTCCCTGGTCTGAAGACTTGACATCATAATCATTATGATGTTTTCAACAGGGGCTTTTATTTTGACTAAAAAGTGTTTAGTTTGCGTCATTGTGTATGCAGGTAAATCTTTGCCATATGAATGGCCATTGGCTCTTATTCATACGTGTTGTTTTACCACTCGAATGTTGCCGTGTGTGTGTGTGTGTGTGTGTGTGTGTGTGTGTATGTTTGTGTACATATATATGTATGTGTGTATATGTGTGTATGTATGTGCATGTGTGTGTGCATGTGTGTGTGNNCATGTATATGTATGTGTGTGTATATGTGTGTATGTATGTGCATATGTGTGTGTGTATGTGTGTGTGGTCTAGTGCCATTTTGAAGATCTATGCATTACTTTCTAATAAAACTTTGTTATGTCTTCTGAATTCACCATAGAAACTTTATTATGACTTCTGAATTCACCATACATGAGGTACCATACAGAATAAAAGCTAGTGTAGGGAACTCAGCATATACTATTTTAAGAATTACAAATTAATTTGGGTACATTAAGGGACATAATAATATTTTGAAATTTAGCCAAGAAGCTAATGATAATTAGAAGTGTTGGGCATTCTGAATTTCTACTCAATCTTAGACATTTTGTTAAGCACTTATTTAGTATTAAAGCGATTACTCAGAGTGGATGTTCCTGCTTTTTCAAGGAGAGAGTTTAACACACTCATTTGCTAGAATTAAAACTGTTTTCAACCCCACACCTTTATTCCCAGCATCTAGGAGCAAAGGCAGACAAATCCCTGAGTCTGGGGCCAGCTTGGTCTCTGTAAGGAATGCCAGACAATCCAGGACAACAGAGTGGAATTCTGAATAAAAAGAAGTGTTCTTGAGCCTCATCAGTTCACCTAACACTGAATGTCATCATGCCCATTCCTTTGGCCACTTGGAGCATCCTTTGATTCTCTACACATCTCAGCAATAGGATTTTACTGTCAGAGAAACCCTGCTAAAACTGTCTACACAGGATTGTAGTTCCCTATAATGCTTTCTCCTTCCAGTTTCCTGAGTCTGAACTCACATCTTTTCCGTGCTGTAGATCTGCTCCAGGTTTGTTTGTTTGTTTGTTTGTTTAAAGTCCTTTTTAAAAAAAATAGATATTTTCTTTATTTACATTTCAAATGTTATGCCTTTACCTGGTCACCCCTAACCCTCTATCCCCTCCCCCTCCCCCTGCTTCTATGAGGGTACTCCCCTACCCACCTACTCCTGCCTCCCTGCCTTGGTATTCCCCTACACTGGGGCATCAAGCCTTCACAGGACCAAGGGCCTCTCCTCCCATTGATGCCCAACAAGGCCATCCTCTGCTACATATGCAGCTGGAGCAATGGGTCCCTCCATGTGTACTTTTTGGTTAGTGGTTTAGTGCCTGGCAGCTCTGTAGGGTCTGGTTGGTTGATATTGTTCTTTTTATGTGGTTGCAAACCCCTTCAGCTCCTTCAATAACTCTTCTAGTGGGCACCCTGTGCTCAGTTCAGTGGTTATCTGTAAGGGTTTGCCTCTGTATTTTTCAGGCTGTGGAAGACCCACTTAGGAGACAGCCAGGTTTTAGATCCACATTATCTGGCTTTTGAAAATTTCTTTCAAGATTTAGACTCTGCCACATTTATGCCCAAAACCTGATTACTTGTATATGCACTATATTCACTTCCTCTTCAGTATGACTCTTCACCAACACTTACTTGATATTTATGCCCATTGCTCCAGGTCTTGAGAGTTCAGTTACTTACCCTTTTTGCAAAAGCGACACACATGATGCAGGCCCAAAGAAGTAACCTCATCTTGATTAAGCCTGTGAACATGAATAGTAGAATTTATTTTTCAGAACATACATAGAATGTTTTAAGTTACTTCTCTCTGGGAGAGGAACAGATTTTAAAAGGGCTGACGAGAAAGACACTGAACAGAAAAGTTGCACTGCTACTTCTGTCAGCCTGGCTCAGCAGGGAAAACACTAAAGCTCATACTCTTTGTTTCCTCTTTTCACTAATTAACTTCTGACTACATATATATATATATATATATATATATATATATATATACACACACATATATATATTTACATGGAACTCAACTCACTTTTACTCAAGGGCATCTTTTGCAATTTGCCTTGGAGGACATACCAGGAAACACAATTGTCTTAAGTAGTCACATGTGGTGTACCTTATAGAGAGTTTGCATCTATGGATTCAATGGGAGACTGATACCATCTAACTGGAAACATTCTCACTTTCAATTTTCTTTTCTTTTCTTTTCTTTTCTTTTCTTTTCTTTTCTTTTCTTTCTTTTCTTTTTTTTCTTTCTTTTTTTTTTTTTTTTGCCAACACACCCTTTGGCATATTAGATCTTTAATTCACTCAAATTTTCTGCCACCTAAGAATAATTTGAGGGTATGTCTTGGTGTCTTGGTTAGGATTTTTTGTGAAACAACAACACATCTCTAATGGCTTTACTGTTGATGTTTTTAGGTTTTTATTTCTTTAAAAACATAAAGCATTTCACTTTTTATAAAAATATGTCTATACAAAGGCAATATTGTAGCATACTTCTGAGTTTCCAATGTGAGCAAGAGATGTATTCAACCTGATGTGCATTACTAGGAGTAATAATATTAATTCTTTGATTCATTTCAAATGGATGTTTAAATAATCAACATATCTATATTACTGTTTATAGTTGTATATTAACTGTTTTATAATTGTTTCCATATTTTATCGTTATTTGCTATTACCTATTTTTTTTGCTGTAGGTACTGATTTTAGGTTATGTATATTCTAATAATATGAGAAAAATTTCAAATTTGTTGGAATAGACTTTGGATGGTTGCTGCCGAATATTTAAGAAAGTGCTCAGCTGCTTAAATGTTTGAGTCATATGGTGCTTGGTCTCTGCTGTGATCCCTGGGTGGCACACTACTGAGACATTAAAAAATAACAATAGACACCGTTTAAACGTTATAATGTATAGTAGGCATTTGTACCTTATTCTGTTTACACATGGAACTCACCTCACTTTTTTACACATGAGTAGCATTAGAAAATTCTGGGAAAAATCCTCAGGGGTACTTCTTGAGTTATTGGTTTAACTATTTTAATATTTTCGAAGCTCTATATTTTTTGTTTTGCATTGACTTTGTTCTTCCCTGGAAATTTTAGAATCCACTGTTCACATGTTTGGAGGTTTAAAGGGTGGGTGGGACTTCATTTTGAAACGATTCCTACAATTCTGAATTTATCTTCTTTTCTCCCACTCGAGTTTCACCCCTTCCCCGAATAATCATGTCTTCTTTTATTAGTCACTAAAATCCTTTTAGAAGTGATCATATTGTAAGCAAACAGAAAAAGATGTCAGGCAGTTAAGTGATCTTCCTGAAATTATAAAATTATGTCAAAATTTCTTTGAGTGTACCTTAACACATCTATATTTCATCTTGTAATGCAATATAATTAGTCTGTCATTAGTATGGCTTAATGGTTGGGTATATAAATTTAGCTTACATTGAGATCATTCTACAGCTAATTGAAGTTCTAAAATAAGATTTATTGGCAGTTACTAGATTTCATGAGCCTATCTTTTTGCTACTGCTTGTTTTGCATCTATCAATCTGATTCTATACAATGGTCCTAAGCTAGAAGTATAGCTAAAAAATTGTCTCTATAAGAGAAAATTTAATGACATTCAGATGAATTAACAATTCTAGTAAAGACCTAGTCATCATGCATTCTTCATAAAAGACACACAGAAATATTTATTTCTGTCAGAATAGTTCATAGATGATTAAGAATATAGAAATTTGTGTGTGTGGGGGGGAGGAGTTATTAAGGGTCCTTGCTGTTCACTGGTCCATAGCACTTATCATCAATTAAGAAGTTGAACATCTATATTTAAACAGTCTTTTATTTAAATATGGAATATTAAAAATGTACAATACCCAGTCCATTGCCATGAGATTCAACAATGCAGAAAAATGCATAACCATACAAGTGAAGTTCTTTTATGTGATATGATTTTGTCTTCCACAAACACTGGGTTTGAGAAGACGGGTGAGCCAGAACATAACCTGCTATTTTGTAGTCATGGAAATGTGGTTCCTTTTCATTCATGGATGATTGCTAAACTTTTGGAAATGCCAGGAGGTTTAATTTACAAGGTAAATGTTCTAAAAAGATATCAATGAATATGTTCCTATGACTGTGAAACCCAGAGCTTGGTTTTCATAATGTGCCTTATGTTTTAATATTTTCTAAATCTCCAGTGATGTCATCAAATGAAGCAAAAACAAGTGATGAAGTACAGACACATCAATCTAACTATATCACTGATATCATCTTGATTCCAGACTCTTTGAAAAGTCTCAAAACTTTCTTTTAGTGGCAAAATGAGCCATACATAACTGGCTGCCTTTTCACAGTCTGGCCTGTTATAACAAAATATTAGTTCCAAAAGTATATGAAATAAATTCAATTCTGATAATGTCCTGAGTAGGGGAGACTTGAATATATAATTTTTGTGAAACCAGCAAATGTAGTAAGATATTTAGAAGATAATTGTGTCTACAGATGGAGAGAGAGCAGTGCATTTGAGATGTATTTAGAGATTGAAACTAATTTTTAATCACCAGTCATCAGCGTAAATTTAAATGATGAAGTCAATCAGATTATATAGAAAACATGTAAACTTAGAAAATATGTAGCTGAGATGAGAGCCCTAGAAAATACCAATCATTGTGCAGAGAAAGGGAATCCACAAAATCTCCCCAGAGAAACAGTCATAAGGACGTGTAAGAGGTATTAGGAAGTATGTCATGTCATGACAAGAGCCAAGTGTTGTGCTTCTGCAAGAAATGTTTTATTTCTTATATAAATGTATCAACTTTGAGCTACAATATTAGTATATTATTGTCAAAATATTAATTTTAATAATAGTGTATGTTCAAAGAATTAAAATTTAATGCCTGACTAACTTTAGATAATGAAATCACTATTACTTTGATCCAACCTTCAAGAAAATAGAAAACTTAGGAAATGAAAACAAGGAAATATTGCTAGCTTTAAAGTAGTGGAAGATCACACACTCAGAGAAGCTTTATGGACAGAGTTTAAGTTATTTCCAGGCTTAATTCAAGTTATCAGCATTGGCCTTTCTGCTTGGATGGGAAGGTGTCCTGGGACTTGAAAATCCAGGAACCACACAGCTTTGAGGTGGGACAGTGTCCCAGTGAAAGGACATCCTGAGATACAGGAGCCCAGAAACCACCTAGCTCTGAGAGGAAGTCTCCTCAGCAGAGACATTGCAGCTTCCAGGGCAGAGCACCCCAGCTGAGCTGAGGAGCTCAGGAGCCTCTGCCTGCTCCTTCTCTTCCCTTCTTCTCCTTATTGCTTGTCTTCTTCCAATGAGTCACACCAGGCAGAGTTATTGGAGGGTCCAGAGTGAGGAGGGATGAATTCAGGAGTGACTGCCTATGCTCCTGGTAGAGAGCAGACAGCAGCAGATTTGGACATAGCACAGTTATATAGAGATTCTTAGGGGCATAGAGCTTTGTAGGGTGGAGATTTCCAGGGTGAAGATTGGTCAGACTTCAAGTCCCGAGACTGGGGGAGCTCAGGGATTGGTGGGTTTTCCTGTTCAGGAATTGGTAGTTTGTGTGTGTGTGTGTGTGTGTGTGTGTGTGTGTGTGTGTGTGTGTGTGTGTACATGTGCTCGAGCTCAGGTATGGGTGGGTTTCTGTGGGAAGTTCATGAATTGGTGAGTTTTCCTATTCAGAGATTACTAGCTTTTATTCAGACTTTTCACCTAAAATTAGCATAAACTGGGGAGGGTCCTGTTGAGAGACTGGAGATGAACTTTGGGACAGTTATGGCAGTTAGTGTGGTCTTGGGGAGGGGGTCTGACCGCTGGAGCTCCTTGGGCAGGGCCCTGGCCATACAAAGTTTACAAAGGGAGTCCACAGCAGGGAAAGCCTTTCCTGCCACTTGAGTGTTATGAATATCTAACATTTAGCATATCACAACATGATTAAAATAAAGTTATCAATGTATCAAGAAATGGGTAGTGTTTATACTTCATAGATTCAATATTTCCAAATAGAAAGGGAAATATTTTCAAAACTTAAGGTAATTCTCGGAGGAGCGCTAACTTTAGTTCTGATAAAAACACAATCTGATAGGCTTTAGTGACCATCAAAGTTCAGAAAAGAAACTTACTTTGAGACTCAAAGGCTTAGAACGGAACGGAAGTCAACATTCATTTCAGAGTCTTAAGTGTCCAGATACTGTCCAGGGAGAGTTGCTTCAGCGTAGAAAGGTAGAAGAATTAAGTATGAGGATATTAAGTATTAAGTATGAGGATAATATTTTAAATTATGAAGGATAAAGTCTGGGAGAAGTGAGGCCACCAGAGAATGCAACAGACAGAATGTAGCATCATCAGATTGCTAAGGAATGGAAGGTTCTAAGAGGACAAATAAGAGTTCTCAGAGCTTATTACTGCTCTGACTTTTCAAAAGACATGTCACGGCCACCCTTTCCAGAAAAACTGCTGAATCTTTATACTGTATAGGAAAGGAGCTTGGGCTATAAGGGGAACTTGATAGACTGAACTATGGTAGGAAGGATTGTATAAAGGACTAGGATTGTTTATAGTACCAACCATGCAGACTTCATTCCTTGCCTTTGTATCAAAAACATCACAATTTCATGATGGCTTTGACAATTCTCAGCCCTCACTATACCCTCAACAATCATATCTGCCTTGGCAACACATTTGGGATTTTCATGGACCCTGGCCTTAGTCCAGATGTATTAACCAAAACAATTAAGTTTAAGAAAGTGGAAGTAAAAAATAATTATATGTTTGAAGTAATGACTTTGATCTCCCAAAAAGAAATGTTGCAACGTTATTTGTTGCTTGACCCTCATTCAACATTTATGTAATTGTGTTTTGTTCTTTAAAAATTGTGGATGCACGCAGTCAACCACCTAACTGAGCACAGGGATCCCAATGGAGGAGTTAGATAGAGGAAGGACTGAAGGAGCTCCATAGGAGGAACAGCAGTATGAACTAACCAGAACCTGCAGAGTTTCCAAGGACTAAACCACCAACCGAAGAGTACACATGGAGGGACCCATGGCTCTAGGTGTAGATGTAGCAGAGAATGGCTTTATCTGGCATCAGTGGAAGGGGAGCCCCTTGGTCCTATGCAGGCTTGATGGAGTGGGTGGGTGGGTGTGAGAGCACCCTCATAGAAGCATAAAATATAAAAATAAAATTAAAATAAAGTAATAAGTCTCTGAACTTTGGTACCATGAGACTTTGAAATATTAGCCCAATCTATATCACTAGCCAAAGACAGATGATTTATAAACTCTTAACTGGCTTAACCAACAAAATGGTGTGTGTCTTCTTATCTCACTAGCAGGATTATTTTCTCAGGGATTTCTCTCCTGTGACTGGAAGTGGAGGAAACATGGAGGACTTTGATGAGGCTTTGAGATTCATGCTGTAGCCAACTGTAAGCAGAAATAGGCAGTGAAAAGTTAAAATAATGGTTTAATAGAACTGTGAACCTGTAGTTCTTTGGAGTTATGATTTGATTGTTGAAGGGCTTTATATTACTGTCACTAACTTTCTGGGCCAATATATGCAACACAAATTTACAACCACACAAAAAAGCATTCACTTGAAGTTTTATTTTTTGAAAAGGATGTGGTTCAGTGACATGCGAACAGAAGTAAAGACAGTCTCAATAGTCATCAACCCTGCAGAGATGAAACCCACATGCAGATCTAACACATTCAATGGAAATTTACAATACTAAAAGACACTCTGGAACTGTTTTAGAGCATTCCTTTGGTTCACCACTTCTGTATCATTTATACATCTGTCCCAATATGTTGGTACTGAGAAGTAATTATAGCAGAAAAGAAAATGGAGATGTGGATTTTCGACTCAAACCTGTTAAACAAAACACAATAATAATGTAATTATGTTCCAGAAGATAATGCTCATTTGTCTATAGGATACAGACGTACTTATCCATCCTAGTTTAGAATAATGTTAATATTTATAACCTATAGTAATTTCCTACATCCAAGATGATTTTTAACAGTAAGATATTTAGAACTCATTTGGGATCATGCTGGATGCAAAGTACAGAGAGGCTTTTTGAAAAATCTAACTAAGCAAACTGATCATCAGGTTAATATTCAGCTTCTTTAGTCTTCTATGCAAAAATACTATTTTATACACTTATTAAATGATGCAGAATTAGCTTTTGAGCAAAATTTAATATGATGTTTTAATTATTTTATAGTTTCTTAGGCATATAAAATATTACCAGTAGTATTTAATCCACCAATTTTTTAATTGAAGTTGAAAATATATTATTTAAAAATAAGAAAATATTCATTACAGAAGTTTCTGCCTTAAAGTATCACTTAGGTTATAGGCACACTCATCAAAATAAGATAGAAGTGTTCAATTCAAGAATCTTAAAACATCTCTTAAAAAACAATGTTTAAGAGCACTCCAGGGGATGTCTCTGGAGTCAGAGACACATGAGATTTCACAAACGTGTGGGCGCAAGACTCATCTACATAAAATAAAATATAATAAAAAAATAAGAAGAGTTAATCAATTTGAAAAAACATAAAGCTACTGTTGTGGATAGCCCTGTGGCTAGTTATATTTGATGTTAATTCTGTTCTCCTGTGAGTGGCTGCAAACAAGGAATGAGCCAGCACTCAGGTGATTTCCTATAAACCTGCTTCCCACCTTAATTTGAAAAATAAAAGAGAGCTGCCATACAGATCTTTCACCTCCTTAGTTAAAGTCACACCAAGGTATTTTATATTTTTTGTGACTATTGTGAAGGGTGTTGTTTCCCTAATTTCTTTCTCATCCTGTTTATCCTTTGTGTAGAGAAAGGCCATTGATTTGTTTGAATTAGTTTTA
>NC_034602.1:76747634-76751450 GCF_900095145.1 Mus pahari | reverse complement strand
GAGGAGAGTTGGAATTAGGTCTTCTTTGAAGGTCTGATAGAACTCTGCACTAAACCCATCTGGTCCTGGGCTTTTTTTAGTTGGGAGACTATTAATGACTGCTTCTATTTCCTTAGGGGAAATGGGACTGTTAAGATTGTTAATCTGATCCTGATTTAACTTCGGTACCTGGAATCTGTCTAGGAAGTTGTCCATTTTATCCAGGTTTTCCAGTTTTGTTGAGTATAGCCCTTTATAGTAGGATCTGATGATGTTTGAGAGCTGCCAATTGGGCAGATAAAAGGGAAGGTGGAGCAGAAGGTGCGGGGAGAGAAGGAGGAGAAAATGGGAGAGAGAGAGGACACATAGGAGGAGGAAGAAGAAAAGCAGAGCAGAAGCACATGGCTTGGAGAAACTGCAAGTTCTAAGGAGTCTCATAGATGGAGATGGTAGTATAGCTGTAGATCTGCCCAATCTAGGTACATAGCATGTATTCATATTAATTGAGTTGTGTTTTCATTGCTGGGGCATATTTGGGATGGAGAGATTTACTGCAACAAGCAACAATGCATTTAATTGTAATATTTATAAAATATAAATGGACAAAATCCGTTTATATCCCCCATGGAAATGTTTACAATATTCTAATTTTTTGTCATCTCCTATACAAACATCAGGCCAGACATTTTATCTAATATAGTAAAATGTCTTTAGATGCTCCATGTACAACATAAAGACTACTATAAAATATTGAGAAATGATGTCACTGGCTTAAGGTCAGCTTCTGACAGGAAATCCCATATTATTAATAGTAAAATGCCATTTTTGTTTGTTTATTTGTTTGTTTTTGTTTGTTTTGTTTTGTTTTCAGCATCCTATTGATTTTGGAGAATGTATTTCCTTTGTGAAACTTTTTTTTTAAATCAAGTACAAGTTAAATGTCAACTAAACTTATTTAAGCTACATTTAGAATTTTAGTTTTTTTTTAAATGTAAAAATCTGTTTAAACCTGTTTTCTATTTTGATCCCTGTAAGAGTTGCTATAGAAATCAACAAGTAGAATGCTGCAGGCAAACATTTAAGTTAAATACCATTCCAAATGTAATTTTCATCTAATTGACCTAGCCTCATTATATGGCTCATCATTTTCTTCTTTAGCAAAATTTCAGTTAATTTCCTTTCAATTCCATCACTAGAAAAACTGTGAGATTTTTCCCTTTCATTTCCTTATCTTACTTTTGCTAATAATGTATGTCAGCCTTATATTGAAAATGACCGTAGCTCACTGACCTGGCTGGGGGTATATGGGTAATGGCTCCACAGGTTCATGGTTTTCTGGTATTGATGGAAAAGCTTTACAATCTGTGGCCAGGGGATCCTGCTGTATCGTTTCATTTTGTTCTAAGAAAAGCACACAGATTATCTCAGTACTTCATGTGTCAGAAAGGCCCTGGATACAACTGAAGGCATGAAAACCTCCTGTGGATATATACTCCTAACATACATACGGGCAGAGCACAAGGACTTTTATTAAAACAAACATAATTCAGAGGGTACAGTCACAGAGGATCTGGAGGATGTAGAGAACCTGTGGTCAATTCGGTGAAAGAAACAAACAGAAAAGGAAGGAAAAGAGAAACAGGTAGGGGATCGAGATGATAATTTGTTAATTTACTAAGATAAGTGCCTTAGCTCAGTTTCTATCCCAAGTGTGGTAGAAAAACCCTCATCCTCAGAGTAAACGTTGACTTGATTGAGTAACATCCTAACATAAGCTACGTTGTCTCAGGATGTTAGCTACCTGAAGTCAAGGAGTTAACACAGAGAGAACTCCCTGTACAGGGAATTCGCACAGTTCATGACTAATAAGCATTCTTCTCATGTTCTATTTAGAGTCATCCATGTGTATCTGGCCATAAATTATCATAGGAATTAAAGCGCCCATTAAACTCAGTAGCACCTTCCTCTAGGATGACTACCAGTTAACAAAATGCACTTGTCTGTCTGCCTATCTGTCAATCTACCTACCTCCTCTTTCCCTCTCCCTCTCCCCCTCACCGCCCCCTCTCTCTTTGTGTATGTGTGTGTGTGTGTTTGTCTATCTTTATTTATTTATTTATTTATTTATTTATTTATTTATTTATTTATTTGTGTGTGTGTGTGTGTGTGTGTGTGTATGGTGTGTGTATGTTCACATGCACAAAAGTCTGGGCATGTGTCCCACACATGATGCAGAAGTCAGAAAACAGCTTGTGTGAGCTAGTTTTCCAGTTTACATCTAAGTTTCTGTAAGCTAGGTGGGAGACACTTTACCTGCTGAGCCTTCCTCTGGCTCTTAAATTTTTATAAAGTGGAACATCAGTGTGATTTTGAGAATTACCACAGAATACTTGTTGGGTGGCTGTTACCTGGAATAGAATTGATATCCTGAGAGCCAGCCCATCTGTAGGAGCTTTGACAAGACATGAGGAAGACTATAAACATTGTGTTCACCTTGAGCTGAGAGTGGAGAGCTGAGCCTGAAGGGTAGGAAAGAACTGGAGCAGGAAAATTGACCTGAGTTTGTGTCTGGCTTGGGGTAACTAGTGAATTCAAGACAGCTTTGTCTCCTTCTCAAAAAAACAAACAAACAAACAAACAAACAAACAACAAAAAAACAAAGCAAAACAAAACAAAAACACTCCCCCAAATTACTCAACAACATAAAATCTAATTTTCCCTTAGAGTTTCTTTTTGTCACCAGGCTTTCAGCAGTGGCCAGGAGTGAAAGTGTGGTGGATGATTGTATGGGAATAGATGTAGTCTTACCATGTAGTCTTGGATGTTCTTATTTTCTTCAGTCATACCAGTTTTCTGTTAAGAATAAAAATAGTTGTTTGAAACACAAAAGAACATGTTCTGGGAGGTTATTTAGCTAACTGAGTAGAAATACAAACTCTCAGACAGAATTTCAGTTGATTCCTTGGGGAAAATCTGCTTCACTTGGATAATCGACTGACAATTTTGTCTGTGTCACTGCAGAAGGGAAGTCAAGCTAATTATTTAAACAATTCAACGCTAGTCACATTTTAATTTATGACTTTAAATCATCAGACTATGTACTCTCAGCAAAGTAGTAGTTAATCGCAAACATGTATTACTAAGAATTCTTAATATACATTTCTTGTTCTTACAATTTTCAAGTTTTAAGGAGTGAAAGGCAGAAGGAGAGAGAGAGAGAGAGAGAGAGAGAGAGAGAGAGAGAGAGAGAGAGAGCAAAGCCAAAGCCAGTAGGTCGGGCCAAGGTATCTGGCAGAGTCATCGTGCCTTTCTTGGAAGACCACATTTTGATCAGAGGCCCAGCGTCTCAGGTGAGCCATACAGAGAACAAGTGTGCTTTCCGGGCACTGAAGGGGAAGACTTTTGGCTTTGCCTCAGGCTCCAAGACTCACAGCCAGCTGCACCTTCTCTCAGGACACCTCCCAACTATACTCTCCCATTTGGCTCATTCTGCCGCAGCATGTATTTCTTTTATGTGTGATTTGCATAATTTTTGGCTCGCTCCAGAAAACAGTATTATAGAGACAAGAGAAAAAAAATCTCATGTTAACTGTAGTAAATGAAAATCCTGGTCTGGCTTTGATTTGTTTTAAAAGTGCATAGCTCCATAGAATCAAAATTCAGCTGCACGCTGCGTGTATGTGGGGATGTGTCTTTTTTCTGTTTCTTAAAAGAGTTTTATTTATTTCTACTGGATGCCTTGAGGGATGCAGGGAGGCTAACTTAGTGATAGAACACTTCCCTAACACACACACACAGACACACACACACACACACACATACACACACACACACACA
>NC_034602.1:76733353-76747599 GCF_900095145.1 Mus pahari | reverse complement strand
AGAGAGAGAGAGAGAGAGAGAGAGAGAGAGAGAGAGAGAGAGAGAGAGAGAGTCATAAACATACAGACACACACACAAATGCGCATAGCACACACACAAACACAGATACATCCATATCACACACACACATACACACACATACACACACACACACACAGAATTCCATAGAATCAAGTACCATGCTCAGTAGGCAGTCCATTAAGAAAATGTACCAGCAGGTGGCCAATTAGTGGGAACATTTTGTCAGTTGACATTCCCTCTTCCCAAACGACTCTAGTTTATATAAAGTTGACATAAAACTAGGCAATGTACATGCTAATGTGTAAGCAAGTTTTCAGACACTGTATAATAATAAATATAGTGTGAGTATATTAGTAGATGAATATTGACCAAGAGATGGTGAACAACTGACTTTTTAGAGCTACTGTGCTGGATTAAAGATACAAAAATTTTGACCTATTCTACTAGTGAATTAAGAATTTACATTAGCAACAACAAATTTCAATTGAAGTTGAAATGAAGTTAGCCCCTCATTCAAATGATTTGATGTTCTATACTCTTTCCAAATCTGTCCCATTTATTATTTTTCTCTAAAAAGAAAAAAATTCAATTGTGGCACATTCTAATTTTGGAAATGAGGGTCCTCATAAATTCCAACTTAGTGATTTTTGGATGTTGGAAGGAATAAAATATGCATGTACCTCCTTATTAAAAATTGGTACATCCTTAACTTAAAAATAGGTCAATATCCTTAACTTTTGGAGTGTGAACACAGAATAATACAATTATATATCTCATCAGGACCTTCACATCTATTCATAATGTTTAAATCTGAGCTACCCCATTTCACAATCTCAGGTTTTAAAAAATGCTGACTGAGTGGAAAGTAGATAAAACACACATTCATTTAAGACACATCTTGTTAATAAAGCAGTGAAAGACAAATATTACCTCTCTGGCACTTACACTCATGTCCATCATTTTCTGGTTGTATTGCTACAAAATAAATAACATTTATTATTCCAAATACATGTATGAAGAGAGAAAACAAAACAAAATTATTTTCCTAATTATAGAGGATATAATTTGACTTACTTGCTGGGAAATGATGTCAGATACCTTTAAAATAAAGTAATATGTTTATAAGGATAAAGCTAGGTCATCGTTACTTAGCATTTAAATGTCTCTATCATTCCTGACACATGGGAGTCTTTGAGTGATTTCACTTTCTATGGATCTGGATAAGAGTTTGTCATCCAGAGTGACCCACTGGTCCCCTCTCATACTGCTTATAACACTCTACCCAAGTACTATATTCCCTGGTATAACTTGGGATGTATTTATACATGTCTTTATCACAGAGGAAATGATACTAGGATTTTCGGCAGTTGTTACTTGATATTGCTATTACTAACAATTATTGTATTGAGACTATGCAGTGAGTTTGTTTAAAACTAAATTTCCCTTTTTTCTTGTTTTATTGAAAACAGATTTTTCCCTTTATATAATATATCCCAATAACAGTTTCTCTTCCCCACTATTTCTTCCTCTCAGTTTCACTACTGTCCATCTTTCTAAACTACAATGTGGTAGTTTCTTTAAGAAAGACAAGGAGAAAAGACTGAATTAGAAGTTGTATGTCCCGTTTTTATTTTTTTCAACAGGGTCTCAAGGTCTTAGGAGAAAAAAAACACACATTTAATTTCTTTGACTCCAGGCACCAACACTCTTAGAAATTTTTTAATCACTTTGATTATGTCTGTTACCACACATATAGCAATTCGCTTAATTGAATTACATTGCAATAAGACCTTTAAGTCTGACTTGATAGGTTCCTTTTAGAGGTTATGGATTAACAGTCAAATAGCCTCTTTCTTCTGGATAATTTTCATTTTTATCAGAGATGAAAGAAAATGGATTGTACAAAATACATACACACACATATTTGCATTTATTTAGGTATTCGGAGCACATGCATCTGTGTGTGTATGTATGTAGTTTGGCACATGTATGCCACAGAGCCTATCTGAAGTGTGGAGGTCAGAGAATAGTTTACAGGAGTTTGTTCCTTCATTCCTCCATTTTAGTCTAGAGACTTGAACTCAGGCTGCCAGACTTGTCAGCAAGCAGCTCTATCCTGGAAGCCACATAGCTGATGCATACATAGGTCTTTATAATTTCCCAGAGCCATTATTAGATGAATTCATAGTTTCATTAGCAGTGCTTTGAAGAGAGAATACTATTGGAGTAGTTTTGACAAATTATAAAAATGGCTTTTACAACAGTTAGACATTTTTGTAAAAGAGAGTTCTCATTTGGAGTTTTTCATTTTTAACCTTTCAAGGACAAATATTTTGACACTTAAGATTTTGGAACAAATGTCTGTTGTATGGGGAACAATGAAATGCACAATGTTTTATGCACTTTAAATATTTGCCTTCCAGTATAATCCTTCAGAGCAATACACATTGCGTTGTCAGTTGAGAAAACTGTGTTATTGGAACGTGAGTTGGAATTAAATTAGCAAATGTCAAGACTGACCTTAGCCTTTGCCCATGGCACTGTTCTCCAGATCATAGGATGGCTGAGGTCAGTAAACCCTTTTGATTGCCAATCTATTGAGATATCTGTCTGCTATGTTACTAGAAATAGGTTAATGAGCAATGATGTAATTTGTGGTGGTATTACAAAGTCAATGGAATGATATTTAGTACACACAAACAGCAAAAATAAATACGTCAAGTTGTATACATGTATTTTTATATACATGTATACACATATATGTATATAACAATAATAATCAAAGAAAAAACTATCAATGTGATAGTTTGGGGGCCGTGGGAAGGGCTGGAGGGAGGAAAAGGAAAGGGGAAAGTGTTATAATTCTATTTCAATTAAAATATATTAAAAATATCCACATGGAGTTGGCAACTTCTTGGCTGGAAATCAGAACAAAGAAAATAGATAAACTGTATTACTGCCTACAGATTTGAGGAACTAATTATGTCATTGAGATGACATTAGTTGTGAGAACACACTCAAAAGAAAAATGTAACTGATTCTCCTGAAGTTATAACTTGTCTGAGGAATTTAGTGTTTTTCTTCCATAGAGATCTCAGCTTTGTGATGAGTAGCTTGTTATAAGATACACAAAACACCAAGCCACTACCAATTTATATTGCTTTTATATTTAATATTGCTAAACATTACAATTTGAAATTATTTATTTTATATTTATTATAATTATTTTAAATTATGTCACTTGAAAGAAAATTACTTACCTTTATGGGAGCTTCAACAGATTCCTTAAGAAAGAAGCATAACATTACTTATATGGTTTCACCCTAAAGTCAAACTAATGTATTAGAGAAAACTAATGATTGATCCAAATCATTACTAATTAGCAATTATATCATTTATTGAAAATTTCATAAATTAACTTAATTAAAACATTATCAGGAACATAAATATTAATGCCTAAGGTTAAGAGGCACATGACACAGAAGATCACATAACACAAGTCTGATGGTATGCATGCCATAAGAAACTGGTGTCTGCACTTCTGAGAGCAGGGTCAAATGAGCTCATCGGTATCCAGCAGGGCAGTGTTCCTTCTAAATGCAGAGATTTATAGCTAAGAGCGTCCATGCCTCTGTCCTTTGTTTCCCAGATCACTTTTCTAGTCACGTTTATCACTTTGATATTCCTAGCATATAAGTGACCCATGACCTCCTAGCTCAAATCCTCACTACCTCCCATTGTACAAAAAAAAAAAAAAAAATCTTCAAAGTATAAAATGCAACAGCAAAACAGTGTGGGTGCTAAGAAGTGAGAGCTGCATCACTGTGCCAATGTCAGAGGTTTCTAAGGAAACTTTGGAAGGCAATGGCAGGCTCTTGAATTGACACTTGTTAGATTTAAGCTGTACTTTATATCATGTTAGATACTTGGTCTCTTTAAGTGCACTAAGCAGGAATCACTGGATGCTATGCAGATGGCCACCTTCAGTCCTCACACAATGACAATATGTTTTAGTGAGGGCTTCACCGAAGTCTACTTGAAGAAAAATCTGCTCTTTTTGGACATACCTACTTATTGATGTTAAAGCTGAAACTTAGATGAAACTTTAGAAGCTTCCTTGAGAAAAAAAATGATAGTCCAAATCTGGTAATCCCAAATCACTACATACTGGGCTGAAATGTCCTTAGAAAACCCAGTACTAGGAATAAGAAGTATATGCCTATTAAGATTTTATACAAATAAAACAAAGTCTGGAAACCACATGAAATGTTCACTATTATTTCTAAACTGTTAAAACTTATTTTAGGGAACTGTAATATTGTCTACACAATCATTAGTACAAGGTTGGGGAATTAAAACATAAACAGGTTAATTGACTGAATCTCCTTTGGTAAAAGGGATTTAAATGACTCAAAGAAACAAGAACCAATTTGGGTGAATACTTTTAAAGTGAGGGGGGGGAAATTCTATGCCTTAAAAATAAATTATTACTCATATATTAAATGTAAAGCTTTATATATATCTTCAGTATGACACAAAGATTGTATTATTGAATGTAATAGTAAAAATTAAAACTTTTAAGTAAACAAAACTTACCATTTGGGGAATGTGAATGTTCTCTACAGTTTCCTTAAATGAAAAAAGAAAAACAACATGACCTATTTTTTTCTACAGCATTGGCACGAAGCATTTCCCCCTGTATATACAAGGAAAATTACTCCTTTCATAAAGTAAGAATCAAATGGATTTCCACTACTTCAGGAGTTTTGTCAATTTATGTATGAAAACCAGAAGGTGCATTGGATATAAGCTTGAGCAGAAAGAAATTCTTCCTGCTCATTCATTGTATCTCCAGGGTCACGGAAAGCCATTCTTAATACAAGTTGTTAGATAATGAACAGGTACTTGAGATTAATTCAGACAACATATTCATAATTTATTTTCAACTTATTTGACATTATTTGCTTTATGCTTACTAGAAAAAAATATAGCACTAGGGTCACCAATAGGTTTTTGGCAACAAATTTATAATGTATACTTATGAGTATATTGATTTAAATTTAAATGAGTGTATTAAAAAGAAAATGTTATGCATTAATCTAAAAGAAAAATCTACATAAGAAAAGAGAAGGGTGGAAGAATATAGAAATTTAGGATTTTAAAATGAGGACACTAACTCCTGAATGCTTTAGAACCAGTAGAATCTGTGATTGTGAATATATTGTGTTCCACTGTAGTACAGTTTTCAAATAAATGGGTGTAATTAGAATGTTATTCTTTATAAATGATTTTGGTTTATAAATTTGGTTGTCTTGATATTTAATTATTTTTTAATTTTCAGATTAATTTTAATTTGACTCAAAGAAAAGCATTTCTTATGTGCTTTAAATGTTATATTCTGAAGAGGGAAAAAATGAATTTTGATATGTTTCTTTCTGTACTGAATTGTGACAGCTTTTGGTATCATGAACCAGCAAAGCTCTGGATCTGAGTTGCTAAGAAATTTAGATACTTTCTGTTTTAAAGACAGGGCTAAACATGGTTCACAAATCCCTTCCTGGGACTTCTCCAAAGTAGGCTACGAAATTTCTGTAAACAATTAAAATATACCTTTTCACAATTACAAATAGAATACTCATTTTTTTTTGTTGAGAGAAAATGATATAGTTTCATAGAAACAACTATTTGTCAAAATTAATAAATTAAAATAATCAAGTTTTACCTGACTGGGAAAAGAGACCACATCCATATTCTGTCTAAAGTTCTACAAAATAAAATTTGATTTTACAATTTTGATAAAATGAAAGGTTAAAATATATTTAGTTTACAAAGTAAAGACTTACTTCTTGAGAGTTCTCCATGGACTCCTTAGAAAGAAAGAAAAAAAAAAGCTATTTACCTCATGAAAATTTGCATTACCTACAAAGTTTCGATCCATATCAATCAGTCAATGAGTAGGTAATACATTTGTCTGAATTTAAGAGCAAAGTTGATAAAATTTCGCTCTCCATAGAATGATCCTATCATATTTCAAATAACCAATTCACTTTTTACTGTATTGAAACAAAAAGCTTTCAAGCATCAAAATACACAACAATTAAAAAATTATATATTTGTCCTGAACATTTCCCAATGTCTTCCTAGATTTTGTCTCCTGACATTTTCTTCTGCTTTTATTTTTTGAAATTAAAATATAATTACATCCTTTTCTCCTTTCCCTTTCTATCCTCAAATCTTCCCCTGTGACATCTCTTCCTATGCTCTTTCTCAATTTCCTGGCCATTGGCTTCTTTTTATTTAATTATTGTTAGGAAATTTACATTTAGTATGAATCCAAATAAGCTTTCAGGGTCTATATTCCAGCCACTCACACCCTATTACGTGTACATCATACGCATACTAAGTGAAACTATTTTGTATTTGTTAAGATGTCTTACCTCACTGGAGATATATTGCTCCATCCTCTATAAAAACACAAAAACCAAATACAAATTTTACTTTCATGGCTTTTTCATAATATGAAATTATCTTGCCATTTTGTAAAGGGATATGAGGCATTTTGGGAAACTGTTTATTTTTCTTTTAAAAGCAACAACAGTTTTAAAGTGCTGATGGTTACTGTAGTACTGGAAACCTCTAAGCAATTTAACACATTAGGCATGTACTTAAATTTATGGGACACAAATATATCTTACTTTCATTCTTTAGAAATTTGGTAAAAGACACAAGAATTTGGAGGGAGGTATGTTGGGGGTGTTTAATATAGGGAAAGTTGTAGAGGAAAATGGGAACTAGACATGATTATATTTCATATATATGTTATAGAATTTTTAATGGTGAGACCTGATAAAATGACTCATCAGATAAACATACGTGCTGCCAAGTCTGACAATAAGCATTCATTCCTGAGAATAGCATAGTAAAAGAAGAAAATAGATTCCCACAAGTCGTTTGATTTATATAGGTACAACATGGTATATATGCACACATGCACCACAGATCCCATAAATACTCAAAGAAATAAATGTAAGTATTTTTTGGTTAAGAGAAATATTATTGGAAAGTCATGCAACAACAAAAATGAACAAACCATAACATTATTCTTTTGGTTTTTGTTTTTTGTTCTTTTGTGAGACAGGGTTTCTCTGTGTAGTCCTGGCTGCCCTGGAACTTACTCTGTAGACCAGGCTGGCCTCAAACTCAGAAATCCGCCTGCCTCTGCCTCCCAAGTACTGAGATTAAAGGCATGCACCACCACACCCGGCTCCATGACATTATTCTTAAATAAAAATAATAGATTGGTAATATTCGTGTAATCACAAAGCAGATTAAGGATCATGTTGTCATCAGTTCCCCTCAAAGGGTCTCTTCTTGTCACTCACTCTTACAAATTCTCTTGGTCACTTTCTTTTGCTGTAACCAAACAACCTGGCATGGAACATGCATAAAAGAAAGCAACTAATTTGGGCTTACAGTTATAAAGATTCAAAAATCCATGATGGTAGAACAGAGAGTGGCAGTAGCCACAGCTGAATACTTAAACCTTGATACAGAAGTAGGAGGTAGAGAGAGAAAGCATAGAGTCTTTTGAAACCTCACAAGCCACCACCAATGACAAATCTCCAGTAAAATCTCATCTCCTAATCCTTCCTAAATAGACCTATGAAATGAGAGCCAACTGTTCAAATATATGAATTTATGGGACCTTGTTCAGACCATCATGTAAGTTAATGACTAGTCTCACTTTAAAAACCCAAAATAGATTGCTCTAGTTTTGAGATACAAAATACAAATACTATCCGCAAATAGAATAATGGCATAATATTTGGGTGGTTCTTCAGTGTAACAGCTGCATTATTATTGCATGTTATTGTAGTTGGATCAATATTATTACTTTAGATTGCATTATATGAGAGTATGTATAAAACCCAGAAATTAGACATGTGTTTAGTAGAACATATAACACACACATAAACACATATATTATTTTATGTATACTATACTATGGTGTTGAAGACAACACACACACCCACAACTCATTTAACATGGAGAGGTCAAGCTGGTGACTACATAGAAATTTCACTTCTGTGTTCTACTATTTTCTAGTGTCTTTGAAATGGGAAGGTACTCTGCAGGCTACCAAAGGAGAAACATAAAACCAACCCAGGCACAAAAAATTTGCTCTATAATCATTCTGCTTTTGATCTATGCTAGGGCAATGACATCACAAAGCTTGTGGGAATAAACAACGAATGTCTGATCTCACTTAAGATCCATGAAATGGAACCCAGATCTGACACTGCTTGGAAGACAAAAAATAGAGACTAGATAGCAAAGGGAACTAAAGTAGAACCAAATACTGCCAGTCTTAGAAGCAAAAGGAGAGAGAAAGAGAGAGAGAGAGAGAGAGAGAGAGAGAGAGAGAGAGAGAGAGAGAGAGAGAGAGAGAGAGAGAGAGAGAGAGAGAGAGAGAGAATCACAGAGACTAAAAAAAGCAAGCACAGGACCTATGTGGGTTTACACCAGGACCTCTAAGTAAATATTATAATATTATTGCTTTTAGTCCAGTGTTTTTAATGAGACTCTTGAGTGTTTGAATGAGATATTTCCTGATTCTTGTGCCTTCTTTTGGGCTCTTCTGTTTATGAGAACTTTAGTTGAATAACATTTTTACACTGTTATTCTGGGTTTTTGCACTATTAAGAAAAATATTTTCAGATGAATTATTGTCATGGCTTAGTAAAATTCTCAGTTTTATGAATGGTTCTGTTTTAAGTGTTTATCATATCACAGTTTAAAATATGATATATGCATATCTACATCACAGAATCTTAAAAAAACTTTATTATAACAACGTTCTATATGATCTCTTTTAGTTTTTATTAACCATCAAAGTTAACATGGGGCAAGTGTTTGCCTATTATTAAAAACTGTCATGTAAACTCAACTGTATATTTTAATTTTTTTTTTAAAGATTTATTTATTTATTATATGTAAGTACACTGTAGCTGTCTTCAGACACTCCAGAAGAGGGAATCAGATCTTGTTACGGATGGTTGTGAGCCACCATGTGGTTGCTGGGATTTGAACTCGGGACCTTTGGAAGAGCAGTCGGGTGCTCTTACCCACTGAGCCATCTCACCAGCCCATATTTTAATTTCAAACAGTATAAAATTTAGTAGCCTGCTAAACAAACCACTCTAATTTCACTTGAAGGAAGTTCTTCTGTTTAAAGGAATATTGAGAACTGTGAGTGCCAAGGAGAAAGGAAACACATGAAGACTAAAGAGGGAAGTTTGAAAAAATTATCTTCTAATCCCTTAACTTGAACTCTTCCCTAACATCTCCCTTAGTGACCTTCAGGTATAAGAGGTAAACAAAAAATGGTACTTAATCTTTATGAGCAGAGCATTGTAGACACAAATTAAGAAATGATGTCCCTGCGAGGAGGGAAGTGAGCAAAAGGGATGGAAACCGTGAACAAAATCAGAGTATATAAGCACCTTCAAAAACATATCACATGATGTACCCATGACTGAGTTTATCATTTATGACATGAATATTGCTGTAATATATCCACTAGATTGGAGGAATTGCCTTGAATTATGATATTTGGAAAGTAATGTACAAAGTCCCCACCCCCAGCATTGCTTGTCTATTTAATTTAGATTCTGAACCATGGTAAGTCAAGGACAGTGACTTGTATTTGCTTTAGTTGAATTTTTCATTTTTAACTATGTCTTTCTTGTGATTTAAAAATATCAGATTAATGAAAACAATTTATTGTTAAATTAAAGCAGGTATAGAATAAAATCTCCATAAACTTGTAAGTATATGGTTCATAAAAATTATGCCCACCTTAATGTCTCGTATGAAACATGGCTAATTACAGGTTCAAATGACCATGTACATGTTCCTATCTGTGCAAGATGCTCATTCTTCATCTATGTATATGAGACTAGAATGTCTTAATTTTCTCATGGTACTTACCTGCTTTGCAAGAGCAACAGCCAAAAGGCAAGTAAGAATGATGAACTTCATGATTAATGAGGTCTGTCAAACAGAAAGCCAATAATTTTCTTTCTTTAATATCAAATATTCTTTGCTGGTTGTAATTTACTTCATCTTTATCTCCTCTAACTGAGGAAGGAGACTGGAGGTTGGCTAAAGCAGATTAATTTGGATATCATGTATATACATGTGACAAGTTCTTCATAAAGAGGGCATAATATGAAATTTTCACTTCTGAGATAAGGAATGTCCTTCCAGCTACAATAAGCTAAGAGTATTTATCAATTTATTCATGTTTGCTACCATATTTCAGGAGGCTTTCATGGGCCCAAAGTTACAAAATTATATATAGTATCTATATTATATATCTATAGTAGAAATATCATCTATTAGGACAAATTTTAATTTTTTAAATATGTATATGTGATTGTGACATCAGAGTATGCACTCATGAGTGCAGGTTGTGCTAGGCCAGTAGATGGCACTAGTATGAGTCAACTGCCATGTGTTAGGGTCCTGGACTCTGTTCTACAATGAAAGTATAAGGAGTGCTCTCCATTGTTGAGTTATCTTCTCAGCCCCCAAACACATTCTTTACTATTAATTTTCAATCTTGGGAGAACAGAAAAACCAATAAACAGAAAGAACTCGTAGATAAAAGACTCCCCTATGTCACATTGCTAGGTTTCTAAACCTCATCACAGGGTGTCTAAGCCACCTCAATCAGTCTGGCTCCTTAACGGGAGGATATAATACTGTGTTAGGCATCAAGATCCCAGGTTCAAGAAAGCCAACTAATATGGTGCCCTTCATTTCACACATCAAGATAATGACAGACCTTGCAACAGTTCTAAGATTCCTTCAACTCAATTGTCTCTATCCTAAGATTACATACAACAAGATATCAAAATAAATAAACAGCAACAAAACCTGCAAAATGAAATGAAGTCATTATTAGTCTTTATTGGTGTAAGATCATACCTTGTTTATATTCTACAAAAATTAAATTATTTTAAAGGGCATGAATTTTTTAAAACAGTAGTAACAATGCCAATGACATAACTATAGATATTCAGGAAGTATGTATATGAAAGCATTTTTCTATATAAAGAAAAATACTTGTAATGGATAAATTTATGATTATTTTTCTACCCCACTAAACTGCTGGTTTGTTTAATTTTCTGGAAAAAAAACATATTTTTTCATGTGATATTTATTTCCAGAGCATTTTATTCTGAGATATAATAATTATTTCCTCTAAATATTCATTTGTAAAAAAACAAATGGTCAAATCAATTTTTGAACATATTTTATTTTACTTGGATAAAGTAAATTGGAGTTGAACAAATATTGAGTCTTAAAGAACTGTTTTCTAGTTAAATGTTTTTAAAATGTTAATAACAGAAACATAAATCGATGTCATTAATTTAATAAGCAGCTATTCTATCCAAGCATAGAGATAAGTGTAAGACACTAGTGGATAAATATTGATTCCTGGGTACAAAACATCAAATACACAGTGCCCTGGATTTCTAAAACCCTCATTTTGGTGACCTCACTTTTGAACTAAGACTTAGATTCTTGTTGTGAGGAGCTGTGCAGTTAATCATCTCTAGTGTCTCTAGTGTCCGTACAGTCGTTCATTCTACCGACACCAAAAGAAGACAAATTGTTAGATGTTGTTAGTTAAAAATATATAATCTCAAAGAACTTTAAGATACTGGGCATTAGTTTCTTTACAGTTTCTTGGCATAATATTTTGTTTTACAATATTTTTTCGTATATAGATGAGTGAAAATATGTAAAGGTTACCTTGCTTCCTAAGTTGAAGACAAGCTGTCCAGGCAATGAGAGACCTGGGATGAGTTATCCATCCCTATTTAAACCCCTTTTTCTATCTGAGATGGCAATTGTGTGGTTTAAAATAACTTTAGAGGGACTTGTATTCTTAGAAGTCACGATAATTAGAATTACTTGCCATTCATTTGTATCGCTTATTCCTGGGAGTTCTTCCTCTTTGGATGATTTAGAACATGATAACAAGAAATGAGGATGTCATGACTATGACATCAATGTTATGCTTATCTGTGCTCTGTGCTTGAGCAGCTCAGCTTGCCTTGTACTGGCTGCATCATTCAGTTGATGGGCTTTCCCCTGAAGGTGCTTTAATGTCTCTGTATATTCAAAGTGTTCATAGACATTTATATTCTTTATGGTTCCTAAATTGTATATTCTAAAATATAAGTTTAGACTAAAATGTTTCCCTCATGTTAGCTAATTCCATATTGTCAACATTTATTGGAGATATTTTATAGCTTTACAATAAATTTAAACTGTTAAGATATTACTTCTGAGTACTGTTACAACTATAGTAGACTTTTGCCCAGATGATGAAAATTTTAACTGTTGGGATAAAGTGCTAACTTCCATGCATCTATAAATACTGGCAAACGTATAATTTTAGAAACCTAAGGCTTTTGGTTAGCTGAAGAATTAATACTTAAGCTCTAGCATTTTAACAATGCTGGTAATTTTGTGTAGAAATCTGAATATCATTTACAATAAACAAAACTGCACTTTAAAACCATGAAAACCACCAATAGGTTTTAGATCTTCTTATCATTATTGTGATTGTAAAATCTATTTGTCAACAGTTTCTTAAATATTTTCTTACAATAAAACAGAGGTAACAGTTGATTATGTAGAGCTAAAGTATATTTTGTGGGTTTTGTACTATCTAGAATTCAAATATTTATTATATAAAGCCACAAAAAATTCTTCCTATTAATTTTTCCTCATATATATATATATATATATATATATATATATATATATATATATATAATAACCTTAGAGGGACTTGTATTCTTAGAAGTAACGATGATTAGAATCACTTGCCTTTCGGATTGTATCACTTATGCCTGGGAGATCTTCCACTTAGGATGATTTAGAACATGATAACAATATATCAAGTTCTTCACATTTGTAATCACAAATCTGGTATCACTAACTAATTTGCAAATATGATTAAAATATTTATTTTATAGATTGAATGGATAGTTTTTATTGCTCAACAAATGCCAGGAATTATTCTAATCATTTTTAATAAAATGATTTTAAAAGCCTATAGTTAACATAATAAAGGAAAGAAAACACTACCAGTTATAAATAAAATGCTTAGAAAGGATAAATTCATTGGCACATAAATAAACAGGACAAGAAAAAGAATTGTTAGCATATGAGAAGCCTGGTGTTATTTCAGTGGATGTGTGTAGACCTACTTCAAGTTTTCAAGTGCATGTTTTAACAGTTAATATCTTACAGAGATGATATTTTTGCAGTTCATTGAGAAAGCTATAAGCGAAAATATTCTCATAAAATGCAAGCAAGACATGCATGCCAATTATTGAGCTAGAGACAGTTGTGTTGGTTATATTAGGAAGATTAATATTTGATTATTGAAAATGGACCAATTGTAAATACTTGGAAGTGTGCATTAAGTTCCAAGTCTGAGTGGAAGTAGTTTTTGGAAAGAAAATGCCACAGTGAATTAATGCATGTTATAGAGAGTGAGTTGTAGTATACATATCTAACTGATATTGAAATTTGTTATTGCATTATTTTATATTAAACTTAAATTTTGATATATTATGAAACCTGTGAATACAATCTTTGTTTGAAAATCAAAAAGGTTGTTCTGATTAACTCCTGCCTTTGTAAGAACTAGAGGATCAGTAATTTTTTTTTCAAGACAGGGTTTCTCTGTGTAGCCCTGGCTGTCCTGGAACTCACTTTGTAGACCAGGCTGGCCTCGAACGCAGAAATCCGCCTGCCTCTGCTGGGATTAAAGGTGTGCGCCACCACACCCGGCTAAGGATCAGTATTTTAATGAATGTTCAGTTCAAAGAGAGCAAAATTCAAGAGGAAAAAAAATCTGTACTTTTTTATATAATAGGATTATGCTTCTTGTCTAAGGGAATACTTATTTAGTGATATATTATAATAATATTTCTTTTTTTCCAATTTTTATTAGGTATTTACTTCATTTACATTTTAAATGCTATCCCCAAAGTCCCCTATAACCCCCTCCAATGCTCCCTACCCACCCACTCCCCCTTCTTGGCCCTGGTGTTCCCCTGTACTGGGGCATATAAAGTTTGCAAGACCAAGGGGCCTCTCTTCCCAATGATGGCTGACTAGACCATCTTCTGCTA
>NC_034602.1:76731528-76733342 GCF_900095145.1 Mus pahari | reverse complement strand
TGTGACCCAACTCCTGTTATCCTGGGATCCTGTTGCCCTAAGATCCTGGGCATGTTACAGTGCGTGGAAATGGTGTATCCTTTGTGGACCGTGGAGTTGTCTGGTCTGTTTGAAACCAAGGTAAACCTGAACTGATTAAAAGGAACCTGAGGTCAGGAAAGGCTCTGGTGTCCTTGTTCCTGCTGTCATAGACCCGTCACTATTGGATTGGATCAGCTGTTGTGTTCCACTCACCAGTGATCCTAAGATTGCTTGGGCAGTCCTCTAGGGACCTTGGGGGTGTCTGCTCACTCCGCGCCCTAGGTAACCTGGTGCTGGCAGAGACTGGGAGGGATTTGTGCCCCTGGTCAGGCCAGTTCTCTGCTTCCCTAGTGCTGTCTCAGGTCCCGTGTGCAATTGGATTGGAGCAGAGGTTGTGTTCTACTGACCAGTGATCCTAAGATTGCTTGGGCACCTTGCAGGTGTCTGCTGAATCTGTGCCCTAGGTGACCTGGTGCTGGTGTAGACCGGAAGGGGTTTGTCTAATAATATTTCTGTTAAAATAAAAAAATAAATATTTAAAAGTTAGAGTGTCAGTAGTTTGTGTAAATATCATGTAACACAGAAAAGCAATCATAGTAAAAATCATGATCATAGTAAAGAAAAATAAGAGTATTAATTTTATTAAATGTTTGAGAATAGAATTGCTGACTTTGTGTCACTTTTAGCATTCAACACAGTGCACATACATAAATGATTATCAAATAATTATTTGTCTTGCTGTTTTTTATTTAGAGTTGTGCAAAGCTGATCGTGAATAGTAATTTCAATGAGGATCTATCAAGGAATAACAGTAGCTTAAGTTAAATGTCTGCTGATACTGTCCATGTTTCTGTCTTTTTACTTTTCTGATATTTTGCTCTCTTTTCATTACCAATATAAGGAAAGAATACAGGGCTTCAGTACTTAAGTGTAATTTTAAACTCAAAGAACAATATACACAGATATTAGTGCATTGCTACTAATCACACATGACTTTTCCAGGAATAGATTCAGAGAACATCAGGGAGAAAGACCTGCTGATTTCAACAGAAGAAGAGAGTAGATGAGGGAAGTCATGTGCTGGGCGTGTAGTTGCACCTGGACTCGACTCAGGACACACTGGCTCATTCTAGAAATTTTTCCACTCAGAGCACTGAGTTCATTTGCCATCTCAGTTCTTTATTAAGCAATACATTTTGAACTTGATTAAGAGCCAAATATTGTCTCAAGATGAATAGATTAGTGAGCGTATGCCTATTTTTATGAAAAAATAGATAGATAGATAGATAGATAGATAGATAGATAGATAGATAGATAGAGAGAGAGAGAGAGATGGATAGATAGATAGGCAGATAATGCACAATAGGGTCTTTCTATGCAGAGAAGACCCTGTGGCAGAGCCTACAAAGGACAGAAAAGTAGCCATGAAGACAATTCTGTGTCCTTAAAACTATGAAACACTTCCCCCATCTCTCCTGTAGCCTCTTTCTCTCCCCTCTTGCATTCCAGCCATTTTTTAGATCTCTACCTTATAACTTTAGAACAAGTCAATGATATTATATGTCTCCATGTGTAGGAGACAAAGATACCCAAAGCTTGCATAAAAGGCTCTGTGTCCCACTACTAGGGACTTAGTCACCCCTGACAAATGTTCAGCTGAGCCTGTGCTAGCAAAATTAAAAGCATTTTTTTTTTCAGAAGAAGATTCTGCCTGCATCCCAAAGTCTCTCAGGCTCTTAGGAGATCCAGGACTACACAGAGATGTCCTGTCTTCACACACACACACACACACA
>NC_034602.1:76710853-76731498 GCF_900095145.1 Mus pahari | reverse complement strand
ACACACACACACACACACACACACACACACACACACAAACAGAACACCCCCCACAAACACACACATGCACACAAAACACAAACAAATAAAAAACCAAACCAAATTAATGGAGTTCTTTTGTGTTGGCCGGCTGCTCCTGAGCATGGCGCCTGCCCTGGTATATGATTGTTATAACCAGTTTGCTCTACTGGAGAAAACTAATTTTTATTCTTTTAGCAACTTTCAATTGTAAGTCACCACAGCTGTTGTAGGCTAATGTGTACAATAGTCCTGTCATTTCCGAAGGACAACTTGTACCCTTCTCCCCATTCTCCAGCTGTTAACATTGTTTTAACTCCCTCCTTATGAGACATTCCCTGAGTTTGGGGGGGTGGATGCTATATATATTCTGTATCAGACTGAGCTCTCATAAACACACCTTCTCAACACCTTTAACTATAAATGTTGCTTTTATTTTCTCAGATGAAATGAGGAGATGAGAGCGGTACCCAAGCTGGGTAAAAGAATTTCCTTTTCTAACTATCTCTAGGCCTAGTCACAGAACCTTCTGTCCTCTGTGAAGCTAATCTTCCAAGCTAACTGATTCAATCCAGTTTCTCTCAGCTTCTGACTGAATTGCTCTGATTAGCCCCAAACTAACCTTGAATCTTCTGGCTCCTTCTCATTCTGTCTTCCCCTGTGTATCTCTTTTTCTCTCTGTAACTTGTCGCTGTAGAACATTCCTGGTAAAACTGCCATACACACACACTGCATCACCACCTTTTTTCTGCCTTGCTGCTCTCAGGGAGTCTCTCTTGCTTTGTTGCTTTCCTGTGAGTTAGGTATATCTTATCTGTTTCTCATTCTTTCAAACCCTTCTCTGATTTGTCACATTGCCCCTCAGTTAACCATTACATTCAACATGGCTGCTTCCTTCTGCAAACTAACCTTACCTTCGTTGTTAGGGATTTAAGGTGTGTACTAAGTAAGGATGCATCTGTAATTCAGCCAGATCACACTGTAATCTAGGGTATGTCTGCATTTCAGCCAGATCATATCTTTAGATACAGAGCAGTCATATTGCTGGATTAAAATTCATCTACATTTACCAGTAATGTGACTCTGTAGTAACTTCTTCTACCATCTGAAACAAGAAGCTTCTCTGAGCATGCTTGGGAGCAGATCAAATCTATAGATATAAACACAAGAGACTATCAGTTCAAGGCTGGATAAAGAAAATGCTATATGACAAAAGGAATATTTAATAAGTAATTATTATTTTTGACTGTATGAGTAAGCTTAGAGAATAGCATTTTGAGCAACATGATCAGCCACAATTTCAAATATCATTATTACTTTTGATTAGGGTATTACAAAAGAAACAAACATGTCGATTCAAGAATAGAATTGTGGTTGTCAAGCAGTGGGGCAAAGGGAGAATGATTGGTCAAAAAGTTTCCATTAATTAAAAGGAGTAAGTTATAAAGCTCTATTGCATAACATGTTAATTATAGCTAATAACTAATTGATTAAAATTATAGAAAGATTCCAAGTGTCCTTGAAACAAATAGAACAGGAATATGAAATAACTGATGTGCCAAGTTGTTAGATCCAGTCAAAGCCCAGAAGGTATTAAAGTCACACATGAAATAAGCATTCCCTTTATTTATGACTTTATAAAAATTTTATAAAAATCAATGCTAAAATTCAAGTTGACAGTGTTTTTATATAACAAATATGTCAAAAGGCTTACAAAACCAAATACCTTATATTGTTTTTGATTATTACATTTTACATATCATAACCCTTTAACTTAAGAATCAATAAACTATATAATACATAAGAAATGTCAAGTCTAGGAAAAGACTGGCATTGTACTTTTTTTTTTTTAATTTATTTATTTATTATATATAAGTACGCTGTAGCTGTCCTCAGACACCCCAGAAGAGGGAGTCAGATCTCGTTAAGGATGGTTGTGAGCCACCATGTGGTTGCTAGGATTTGAACTCTGCACCTTTGGAAGAGCAGCCGGGTGCTCTTACCCGCTGAGCCATCTCACCAGCCCCCAAGGCATTGTACTTTTATCATATGGTAGATGGTAGTTTGCTAGAACAGTGGATGACTGTAGAAATCAGGTGTACTAGACCATGTGCTGCCATGTATTCCCCAAGGACTGAATGTTACACTCATAAAGTGTCAAAGTGTTTCACTTATGTAGCACAGATCAACAAAAAGATACCGATGTTAGAATGGTGGCATAGTTGTAAACTATGGCCAACTTTTGTCCTGAGATTTCTGATTTATATTTGAAAAATCTAGTAGTCTGTAGCCAGCACACTATACTGAGAGACACTCAGTGTAATAGAATGCTTAAATTCTTTTGTCATATTCTTACTGTTACTGTTAATTTTTCTTGTAAAATTAAAAAAAATCACTTTAATCACTACCCAAAGAGAATATCTATCTATCTATAGATATAGATATCGATTTTGTTTACTGAAATAGCCTTTGAATGCAAATGTGTGGATGTTGTAGTTTTATGTCCTGCAGGACACTAACATTACCCTTAAGGTGCTTGTTGATTATCTTGGGAAGCAGACGAATACAAGGGATGTTTAGGAGGCAGACGAGTAATTAAAATCATTCATATGTGTTGAGGTAAATCTCTCCAACCCAAATATGCCCCGGCAATGAAAACACAACACAATTAATATGATTACATGCTGTGCCCCTAGCTAGATTGGGCAGATCTACCGCTACACTACCATCTTCACAGCTTAAGAGACCCCTTAGAACTTGCAGTTTCTCCAGGCAATGTGCTTCTGCTCTGCTTTTCTCCTTCTTCCTCCTCCTCTGTGTCCTCTCCCTCTTCCATTTTCTCCTTCTTCTCTCCCCCTCACCTTCTGCTCCACCTTCCCTTTTTTTTTTTCTGCCCCATCATCAGCTCTCCTTTATTTTACAAATTAAGGTAGGTAGCAGGTTTACAGGAAATCACCTGAGTGCTAACTCATTCCTTGTTCTCAGCCACTCACAGGAGAATGGAATTAACATCAAATATAATTAGCCCCAGGGCTATCCACAACACATGTGGATAAGATGAGACAGGACTACTGCAGAGTCAGAGAAGAAGTGTGCTGAAATCAGAACAGTGTGGGATAGTGATGCAGAGTGCATGGGAAACCAGTGGGCTACTTGAAAAAGGCAGAAAGAGACAATCTTTTGAGGAGGGGCTTCAGGGATGAATCTGCCGAGTGGCTTTAACAACAGGGC
The DNA here is from genome assembly GCF_900095145.1 of Mus pahari. NCBI lineage: Eukaryota > Metazoa > Chordata > Mammalia > Rodentia > Muridae > Mus > Mus pahari. Next base: position 76,728,249 of record NC_034602.1, on the reverse strand, counting down.
AAAGATGACTCGAAGAGTGACTTCCAACCTCTGCTCAAGGAAGACTCTGAGCAGGGTTGGAATTAATTCTTACAGTATTTGGTAGGGTCCAGCAGTGAAACCATCAGATCCTGGCTTTTCTTTGAAGTTTAAAACATTTTATTTATCAGGTGGTGGTGGTGGTGGTGGTGGTGGTGGTGGTGATGGTGGTGATGGTGGTGGTGGTGGTGGTGATGGTGGTGGTGGGGGTAGTGGTATGTCTCTGGCATTTGTTCAGCTCTATGAGGGTATTTAATCCATGGGCATATAATCTGTAAGAGGAGTGATTGTGGGGTTTGAGGTGTCACAATGCCTTCTACAGTCCTCATCATATGAACGCCATCCCTTCTCTTGCTCATCTTTGTGACCCACACCATTGACAATTATCTGAAGATTGGAGTTTTTCCTCTAGTGCTGACTGCTTTCCTCAGGGGTAGATTTTTCTCTTTCTTATAAATTTTACTTTCATATTTCTAATGTAATGTATCATGATCTGGAACAACTACCTGTAAACCCCATAGTTGGATATGTTTTTGTAAGTATACACATGTGAGTCTGTGTCTCTAACCATGGACCTCTGTTCCTGTCTCATTTCCCAAATAACAGCATGGATACATTTATTTATAAGCTTTTGGCCTTATGGCTTGTTTCTCACAAGCTGGTAATTCAATTATCCCATTTATATTAATGTAAGTCCTGCCATGTGGCAAATTCCTTCCCAACCTGCTTTTCCCTTGTGTCCTGCTGTATGAATCTCCTGCTCCTGACTCTCCCCAGAGTTCCTTTCTCTCGCCCTCAGAAAGCCCCACCTTCCTATTCTGCTTTTTGCTATACACAGGCCTTTTATGTTAACCAATCAGAAGGAGATGGAGAAGACATCTTATAGAATAATAAGTTGCACAACAATTTCAAAATTTGGCCTGTAATCAGATCTCTGTGGATTCAGAAATTAGCATTTGAATAATACAAGACTAATCTCTACACAGTGCACAAAAACAACATGCCAACTTGTGTCCTTTGTGATTAAAGTAGTAATAAATGATTGTTCAGTGTTTCCTTATAAGCTACATCAAGAACAATTGATACAATTAAAATAATGAAAGAGAAGTTGCAGTTATTGTGTGTGTATGCACACATGGAAGAAGTGCTCTGAATCTCATGCCCTTACTTCATGAGAGTGATTAACTCAGTGACTATGAAGCAGCCTGCACTGTGTTACTTCATCGATATCATGATACAGACTGATACCCTGATCAGACTTCTGAAGTAAAAATGATTTGTGGGAAAATTAAAATTATGCCGGGCAGTGGTGGCACATGCCTTTAATCCCAGCACTTGGGAGGCAGAGACAGGCAGAATTCTGAGTTCCAGGCCAGCCTGGAGTACAGAGTGAGTTCCAGGACAGCCAGGGCTACACAGAGAAGTCCTGCCTTGTAAAAACAAAAAACAAACAAAACAAAAAACAAAAACCCATTATGATAGGACACACAGTATTTTAATCATTACTTTTTGTTTCAGAAGAATTATTTTTAATAATTATGAAGAAAGCACAAGATTCAGAAGAAAGTTTGTCTAAGTTAGTCCATCTATACACTTTTTTTTTTTATTGGATATTCTCTTTAACTAGTAGTCAATAATTGCAGGTTTATGTTTATGTGGTTCACTGATCTGAACTCTGAGCAACATGGGTCATTTTAATTTTCAAATGTCTTTATAAGAAGAGATTATAAAGAAATCATATACAATTTTAAATATTACTGAAATAAGAAACATTTTTAAAATGGCAATTTCATATAGTTATCAATACTGCTAGATGCACAGAAGGATCTGTGATAAAAAGATAAAAAACTGTGTATATCAAATATACTGAATTATCCAAGTCCTTTGTAAAAATAGGAAGTAACATATATGTTACATATAACATGTATGACATACTTAATACTAATCTTATCTTTTGATGCATTTAATTTGTTAAATTTTAATTTAAATTGCAATTGTAAACTACCCAATTGTTATAGTGTCTTGTATTAAAAATCCTCTTCTTGATGTTTGGTTGAATGGTTAAAATTTACAGAATACAAAGTATTACTAGGGTTATGCAAAATAATTATATAATCTGAATATACAATAGTATAAATTTACTGATATCTTTTCTATCCCTTTAGCCATCATCTTATTTAAAGTCTTTCATAATTTTTTCTTAGATATTTAACAATTTCCCAGTGGAAATTTGACTTTTTTTTTTTTTTAAGAAACAGAGTAAAGCATAGTTACAAGGTTTTGACAGTAAATGCTTTAGGGGAATAGAGGAAGCCTGCCCCTCTACTCCAAAAAAGCAGTTGCTTTTTAAAATGTTTCCTCATAATTAAGCAATGTTATTAGTACAAAGACTTTGAATGCTATTAGCCTCCCTCTGTAACTATGCCCGTGGCTGTCCAATGAGGACCGGAGGTAGAAGCTGCAAATCTCTGTTTAGTGAATTATCATTTTGGCAAAAGGCCATGGGAAAGAGAGTGACACTCTGAAGCAGTGACTAGGTGCTACATGGCAGTATTGATGCTGAGGAGGGCATACTCAAAAGTTTGGAGAAACGAGAGGGGACGGCAAAATGATGGAATTATACTATAAGCTCTAAAAAATTAAAAAGTGGGAACAAGCGCATCGATTAGTTGTCCAGGAACACGTGGTCAGTTTGAAAAACACACTTACAAGGAGCATGTGGACTGAGGAGTTTACCTTCAGGAAGAAATATATGTAAATGTATATATGCATGCAATGGCAATTAATAAAGAAGCGTGTGTATATGAGATGTTTTGGATTGAGGAAAGGTAAATGGAAACTGATGTGACTATTCTCTTGAGGGTTAGGTGCATCATCTCTGAATGAACACAGACCTGGCAGTCTTCTACTGTATGTGTGTTGAGGGCCTCATATCAGCTGGTGTATGCTGCCTGCTTGGTGGTCCAGTGTTTGAGAGAGCTCCGGGGTCCAGGTTAACTGAGACTGCTGGTTCTCCTATAAGGATGCCCTTCTCCTCAGCTTCTTTCCACCTTCCCTAATTCAACAAATGGGGTCAACTGCTTCTGTCCCTTGGTTGGGTGCAAATATCTGGATCTGACTCTTCCATCTGCTTGTTGGGTCATTCTAGGTCAGTAGGAATGTCAGGCCTTGGGGCCACCTCTTAAGGTGGATCCCATTTTGGGCCTATAGCTGGACCTTCTTTTCCTCAGGCTCCTCTCCATTTCCATCCCTGTAATTCTTTCAGTCAGGAACAATTATGGGTCAGAGCAGTGACTGTAGGATGGCAACCCCATTCCTCACTTGATGACCTTTCTTCCTGCTGGAGGTGGGCTCTATAAGTTCCCTCTCCCTACTGTCAGGAATTTCATCTAAGGTCTCTCCCTTTGAGTCCTGAGAGTCTCTTACCTCACTGGTCTCTGGTGTGTCCTGGAGCATCTCCCTCCAGCCCCCAACCTCCTATCCTCTGAGGTTTCCTGTTTCAATTCTTTCTGCTGGTCCTCAGGGCATCAGTCCACTTCCCTCACCCAACACCAGATCAGGTTCCCCTCTCATCCCCAATCCCTGTCACCACCTGTCCCTCAATCCCTGTCACCATCTGTCCCTCACTTGTGATGGCCTTCTTCTCCCTCTCAAGTGGGACTGAGGCATCCTCACTTGGGCACTTAAGCTTGTTGACCTTTTTGAGTTCTGTGGACTGTATCTTTTACATTCTGTACTTTTTGGGGGGACAGGGCTAATATCCACTTATTAGTGAGTACATAGCATGTATGTCCTTTTGGGTCTAAGTTATCTCACACAGGATGATATTTTCTAGTTCCATCCATTCGCCTGCAAAACTCAGGATGTCCTCATTCTTAATAGCTGAGTAGTATTCTATTGTGTAAATGAACCACATCTTCTGTATGCATTCTTCTGTCCTGGGACATCTAGGTTTTTTTTTCCAGTTGCCATACAAATAGCAAGGTGTTAAAACTCCCTTCTAATTATGTTTTAAAGGTTAGCTTGCAAAGTAGTGGGCTCCCATGCGTGTTTTTCATAAGGCATTAGTTTGGCTTAATCCACTTCCAATCTTTCTTCTCTCCCTACCCTCTTTCTTATTTTTCTTTAAACCATTAACCTCCATTATCCTGCATTCTCTTTTCATATCAGATGTGGTCTGCTATCACCTTATCCCTGAGTACCCCTGTGTCTTATCTGCTTCCATGACCTCTCTCTAGTTTCCGGATATTCTGTCTTTGAAATCGAGCACTACAGGAAATATGATTATAATATTTGGTGGCCAGAAAAAAGATAATGAAAAAAGATAATTCATTTTTTTGTCTTGTTTGAGATTTCATCTTCCATCAATGGATTGTTTCAGAAGACTGAATTACAGGCAGAACAGCAAGTCTTACTATTTTGCAATAAAGAAAAAACAGGTTTTTATCTTGATGATCCAATTCTATGCTTTGAAAGAAAAAAAAACAAAAAACAAAAAACAAAAAAAATGGTCTTTCATTAATAGAGAAATATTCAACAAAAAACAAATCCTATCATGAATATATACAAAGAAATTAAGAAGTTAAATTTTCAGGGAACCAAATAACACTATTAAGAGATGGGGTACAGAGATAAACAAAGATTTCTCAACTGAGGAATTCCAAATGGATGAGAAGCACCTAAAAAAATGTTCAACATCCTTAGTCATCAGGTAAATGCAAATCAAAATAACCCTGAGATTCCATCTCACACCAGTCAGAATAGCTAAGATCAAAAACTCAAGTGAAAGTAGATGCTGTTGAAGATGTGGAGAAAGAGGATCACTCCTCCATTGCTGGTGGGATTGCAAGCTAGTACAACCACTCTGGAAATCAGTTTAGCAGTTCCTCAGAAAATTGGACATAGCACTACCAGAAAATCCAGCAATATACCACTCCTGGGTATATACCCAGAAGATGCTCCAAATTGTAATAAGGACACATGCTCCATTATGTTCATAGCATATTTATAATATGCCAGAAGCTTATTTATAATAGCCAGAAGCTGGAAAGAACCCAGATGTCACTCAATAGAAGAATGGATACAGAAAATGTGGTACATTTATACAATGGAGTACTAAACAGCTATTGAAAACAATGAAGGAAGACCATCACGTGGATAATTCATTCCTCCTTAGAATAGGAGGACATCTACCTGTTTAGCAGTGTTCTCCTGTATTTCTTTAAGTGAGTTATTAATGCCCTTCTTAATGTCCTCTACCGGCACCATGAGGTATGATTTTAAATCTGAGTCTTGCTTTTCAGGTGTGTTGGGGTATCCAGGACTGGCTGAGGTGGGAGTTCTGGGTTCTGATGATGGTGAGTGGTCTTGGTTTCTGTTAGTAAGATTCCTACGTTTGCCTTTCGCCACCTGGTAATCTCTGGAGTTAGTTGTTATAGTTGTCTCTGGTTGGAGCTTGTTCCTCCAGTGATTCTGTTAGCCTCTGTCGGCAGTCCTGGGAGTCAAGCTCTCTCCTGAGTCTCAGTGGTCAGAGTACTCTCCAAAGAGAAGCTTTCCTCTTTCAGGGAAGGTGCGCAGAGGTCTGGCGTTCAGACTTGCCTCCTGGCTGAGATGTTGGCCCTAAACGGGGCCTGTCCCAGAAGATGTGTCCCCTCTGCAGTTTGCACACTCACCTGCATAGATTAGTATCCGAGGGACCCTTGACACGATATGGCTCTCTCACCTGCTCTGGCGGGCAGAGCCTTCCCGGGTGACCACCTTTCCTCTTGCGGGGAAGGTGCCCAGATGTCTGGAGCCCAAAACAGGGTCTGTTCCAGAAGCTGTGTTGCTTCTGTCTGTCCCAGAAGCTGTGTACCTTTTGCAGATCACACTCTCAACAGTGCAGACTGGAGCCTGGGTGACCCGGAGTAAAGATGGCTCCTTTACCAGCTCAGGCAGTGAGAGCCCTCCCAGCTGGACACCTCTCCTCTGGCAGGAAGGTGTCCAGATGTCTGGAGCCAGAAACTGGGTCTGTCCCAGAAGCTGTCTCGCTTCTGCAGTCCACCCTCTCACTGGAGCTGACTGGAGCCTGGGTGACCCAGAGCAGATGGTTCCCTTACCAGCTCAGGCAGTGAGAGCCCTCCTGGGTGGATACCTCTCCTCTGGTGGGAAGGTGTCTGGATGCCTGGAGCCAGAAATGGGGTCTGTCACAGAAGTTGTGTTGCTTCTGCAGTCTGCCCTCTCACTGGCTCCGGCTGGAGCCTTGGCGACCCAGAGCAAAGATGGCTCCCTCTGGACACTTTGATTCTTAACAAAGCATCCAAAACTATGCGATGGTACAGGGTGATCATCTTCAACAAATGGTGCTAGGATAGCTGGATGTATGCATGTAGAAAATGCAAATAGATCTGTATTTATCACCCTGCACAAAACTCAAGTCAAAATGACCAGACACATTGATTCTAATAGAAGAAAAAGTGAAAACCAACCTTGAACTCATTGGCACAGGAGAAATTTTCTGAATCCCAATGGCTCAGAAACGAAGGTCAAGGATTAATAAATGGGACCTTACGAAACTGAAAAGCTTCTGTGGGGCAAAGGACCCTGTCAATGGGACAAAATGAAAGCCTACAGATTGGGAAAAGATCTTCACTAACCCTTCATCCAACAGAGGGCTAATATCCAAAGTATATTAAAAAAACTCAAGAAGTTAGACTCAAAAGCTCAATAGCCTGAACTAAAATTGAGGGCTAGAACTAAACAGAAATTTCTCAACAGAGGAATCTGGAGTAACCGAGAAGCTCTTAAAGAAAGGTTCAACATCTTTACTCATGAAGGAAATGCCAATCAATTTGACCCTGAGACTCCACCTTACACCAATCAAAATTGCTAAGGAAAAACTCAAGTGACTATACATGGTGGCAAGGATGCATAGAAAGAGAAAACACTCCTCCACTCTGGAAATCAATTTGGCAGTTCCTCAGAAAATTGGAAATAGTTCTCCCTGAAGACCCAGCTATACCACTCCTAGGCATATACCTAAAAGATGCTCCACTATACCCTAAGGATGCATGCTCCACTATGTTCATAGCAGCTTTAATAGTAGTAGCCAGAAACTGTAAGCAATTCAGTTATCTCTCATTTGAATAATGGATACAGAAAATGTGGTTCATTTACACAATGGAATACTACTCAGCTATTAAGAATGAGGACATCATGAATGGATGGAACTTGAAAATATCATCCTGAGTAAGGTTACCAAGACCCAAAAGGACATGCATGGTATGTACTCACTAATAAGTGGATGTTAGCCAAAAAAGTTCAAAATACCCATGATACACTGCACAGGCCCCAAAGAAGTGAAACAAGAAGGAAGGCCCAAGTGAACGATGCTTGAATCCCACTTAAAACGGGGAACAAAACAGTCTTGGGAGGCAGAAGAAGGAAGGGGTCTATGTGGGTGAGAGGAGGGCTAAGGAAATGGGGGGGGGCAGGATCAGGCAAGTGGAGAGACAGGAGTGAGTCCCAGAGAGCCAGGAGAATAAATGGAAATATGTGGCTGCCAGGGGTGAGGGATTGGGATATTCTCCAAGAAATCCCAGAGACCCAGGATGAGGGAGGCTCCTAGGACTCAATGCAGGAGACCTTAGCAGAAATTCCCAATAGTTGGTGTGATGGTTTATGTATTCTTGGACCAGGGAGTGGCACCATTTGAAGGTGTGACCTGGTTGGAGAAAGTGTGTCAGTATGGGTGTGGGCTTAATACTCTCACTGTAGGTGCCTGGAAGTCAGTCTTCCACTAGCCGCCCTTGGATGAAGATGTAGAACTCTCAACTCTGTCTGTGTCATGCCTTCCTGGATACTGCCATGCTCCCACCTTGATGATAATGGACTGAACCTCTGAACCTATAAGGCAGCCCCAATTAAATGTTGTTTTTTATAAGACTTTCCTTGGTCATGGTATCTGTTCACAGCAGTAATACCCTACCTAAGACAGTTGGGATATGGAACCTGAAGAGACCTCCTGCAGCTATCAGGACCCCTAGTGGGGGGATGGAAACATCAAACCACCTACCAAACTTCTGACACAAAATTAGTCCATTCTAAAAGAAATTCAGGGTCAAAGATGGAGCAGTGACTGAATAAATGGCTGGCCCATGACCAGCCCATTTTGAGACCTTTCCCATGGGAAGGCACCAAATCCCTCACACTATTAGTGATGCTATGTTGTACTTGAGACCAGGAGCCTAGCAGAACATCTCTATGAGGGAGACTCTAGCCAGAATCTGACTGAGACAGATATATATACACAGAGACAAACAATGGACATTAGACAGAGATTGGAGAACCCCGTGGAAGAGTTAGGGGAAAGATTGAAGGCCCTCAAGGAGATGGAAACTCCACAGGAAACCAAGAGTGTTAACTAATCTGGACTCCTCGGAGCTCCAGAGACTGAGCTATCAACAAAGAGAATATACAAGCTGCTCCACGAACCCTGACACACATGGGCTACCATGTCTGACCTCAGAGGGAGAGGATGGCCCTAATCCTACAGAGACTTGATGGCACCAGAGTGGAGGAATATGGGGCAGAGGGGACTCCTCTCTCAGAGGGGAAGTGGACAGGGGATGATGAGAGGAACTCTGTGAGGGGGAACCAGGAGAAGGGACAACATCTGGGATGTAAATAAAAAGCAAATAAATAAAACATTATTACATATTTTTTAAAAGTTGCTCATCATATAATAATTGTTTAAAACTCCTGATGGAAGATTATTAAATGTTTCAGTTTGTCGAGACTGACTTGCCTCTCCAGCTGTATTATCTACTCAAGCAGAGAGTATGGCTATAGTTAGAACTGTGGTAGAATTTTGGGGTGAGTTGAGTGTATGGATAGAGAAGCAGGAAAGAAGTTAAACTATTGGTCATCACTGGTAAGAGTATGGAAATGATTAAAGCCAATAAATCTCTAAGCACTCAAAGATTTGACCTAAAATTTGCAAAATCCTTTCAGTTCCATCTATGGTTAGTGAACTTGTATTTTCCCAGAAGTGGTTATTTCCTTTTTTTTTTTTTTTTTTTTTTTTTTTTTTTTTTTTGAGAGTGGCCTGGTGTCAATGTGAATCTGGGAGAAAAGATCACACAGTAAAATGCGTTTAAAACTTTAATGTCTTGGCAAGAGATATTTTGGTTCTTATCTCAGAAGTAGCACTGAAAAGACTTCAATAAAACAATACAGTTAATATGGCTCCACAGTCCAAAGCTGGAACACACAATTCAATCCACAAAGATTATAAACAATACAGAAAATATCCCACTGTCTCTTCTTCTGGCTCAATATTGTTGTCTTTTCAAGAAGCATCTTAAGGAATGTTAATAGTAGGAGTTGATGCAATGATGGGAAAACCATGAAGAAACCAATTTTCTACTCAAGCCTATGAACAAAAGGAAAATAATGGATTATAAAAATATATTATCCAAAATATATACTATGCATATATATATGAGATCTATATAAACATTCAAATATACAGGGTGACAAAATATAATTATTTATAACTAACTCTAATTGATGAAATAGTAATGACATACTAATGCTGACATAGTAGCTATTAATTATTATTGTCTAAATGTTAGTTAGGTGCTAAATTTTCTCACACAATTTAAAAAAGTTATCATATGTAATGTTTACAATAATTGAGACATACCTACACTCAGATATACAACTTATTCTAAAGAGGAGATATTATAAATAGCTTAAAATCTTAAAGAAGGAATACTTAGAAATACACCTTCATATCTACCCATCTCTATGTACAGAAGGCTAGAGAGATATGTCTTCTGTGAGGAAGACATTTCATGTGAGGTGCAGAGCAATATATCAGGTGTGCATCAACGTGGCCACTGATGCTTTGACATCTTCTGCTCAGTTTTATTACTTCTGGTTGAATTCATTCCATCCCACAAGGGAACTTTCATATAATTTACATACCCAATTAGTATATGTAACCAAGTTATACAGAGAACCAATTGAAAAATCAAGAATTTCTGGCAAAACTTGAAATATTTTTAGTGAAGCAGTAATTTAAAATATAACTAAATAGTTGAAGTGTGAATTTTTTCCATCCACTGTTGTGTGCTATTCTGGAATTGTTGCTGAAAAGTGTTGCTCCGTGTCCAGTCCAAATGGCACTTACCTATAGCTAGGTAGCAGCAGTTAATTTAGGAATCTTAGTAGAATCTCTGAGAGAAGAAAGTACAATACATTTTAACTCTCTAAGACTCTTTGCCTTTCATATAAAGTATCTCATATATTCTCTAGGTATCTAACATTGAAACTTAAGTACAAATTTTACATTCTACGATGAAGCCTGTCTAATGATTGCTTCCTAGCAGAAAACACAATCCAAAAAGTAAAAGTTGGAAGTACCTTGCAGATAGCTATCACACTTAGAGCTCAGTTATAAGGAGTCAATGTCAAATCACTAATAATTATACAAGCTTTTCAGTTTTGTGCTCCACCCTTTTCTATGCATGGTAGTGGGGAAAGAGCATAGCAAGCCTAAGGCTTTTTAGCAAATGAATGGAAGCAGAACTACCAAGAACAACTTGCAAATCACTCTTCTCCTTTAACCTTTGAATATTTATGAAATTAATAATACTCCATGCTTATGCCACAGAAAATAACTGTACAAATGAAGGTGATATTTATTCTGAAAAGCTGGAACTGGAGAGATGGCTCAGCAATTAAGAGTTCATACTTTTATTACCAAGAACTTAATTTCCATCCTCTGGAGCCATGCTGCATAGATCATAACCACACAGAACTCCAGTTCTAGGGGGATGTGCTACTCATGTGGGCTTGCACTCATATGCTCATACTGACAGTCACATAAGCATGCATATAACTAAAAATAATAAAAATAAAAGGGACTCATTTTGTCCACTGCTGAAACTTTCATTTTCCTGGAAATCACTGCATGTAAGAAATGCAAATAGAATATCAATACAATTCTTTGTTGATGATTATTACAATCAACAATTACTATTCTTGTTACAATTACAAGTGCTCCAATTAAATAATGAGTTTAATGCTCTTGACATTTAAAAGGTAAACTGTAGTTTATCTCTATGTTAAACAAATGTTATTGCATCTTATTACATCACTTTTTTGTAAGCCCAGTCATTGTATTTATATTACATTTAATTATATTGTTCATGTGCTAATATTATATTTTACCATATTTTCACAGGCACATACCATATAGTGAGCATTTGGGAAGGTGTAATCCTTACTGGGGTACCAGTAGCTCACAGGTATTTGAGGATGAAGAGCTTGGGGAAATTGGGGGATGGCGACTTGTTGAGATGGGATGTACTTAATCTAAAAGAAATAAAAATATCAAAAACCACTCAAGTTAATCTCCTCTAAGCTTCAAAACAGAGAGGAACAGAAGCGAATGTTAGCTACTTAAGACACTCTCTAAATTATTCCAGGAAGACGAGACAAAAGTTTTTCTAAAATCATAACCATTTTTGTGTTGTATAATGCACTGTTAAATGGAAGAAATCTTATTATTTCATACACAGGCAGAAAAATATGTAAAAGAAAAAGGAAATTCTGTATGTAAGAAAGAAATGAAAACATTTTAGTAAGTTTGTTAATTTTCTTCACATACGTTTTCATGTCTGATCTTTACAGTTGAAGAGTGTCAGAATGATTTATTACAACTGATTTTGGGGATCTGTGCTCTGATATGGTTGTTCAGTCTCTCTTATCATCACTCCCTTGCAGAATTGCCATATAGAATATATAGAGAGCTTTCTAAATAGCCCTTGTCATATGTTTTATATATACCGATACTCAATTCTTTAAAGCTTGTTAAATTGACTTTATCATGGATGAGTCCAGAAGATAAGTCCAGCTTCCAACATGGAAGTCCTAGTTCTTAAGAATGGAAAGTCTTATTTTAATTTCCAGTGAATGTGTGCATGGTTGTGATATGCTTTTATTGGTTGGGTGGTAGAATTTGCTGAAATCATTTTTGTATCTTCTGTATTTTATGACATATTTTATATATATTACAAAAATCTTTAGAGTATCTCTTCTATTCTTATATTTATTTTTCAGTTAAAGATAAAATAGATAACACAAAGTAATTAAATGCTGCACCAGGGTAATAGAAGCATAGTTAAGTCCCCTGACTATAAAGCCTGTGCTACTTCATTGAGGTCTTAGACTCAGTAAATGGCTACATAATCTGCTGTTGTTTGACACTAATCACTTGAAACACCTTAATTTTGAGAAGCTTGGATGCAGAGAGAAACTGGGATGCAGTTTTACTATGTGAGTACTTAATCTAAATCATTTAAAATAAAGATATGTTTTATGCCTATATCTCTACAATCATCAGAGAGTTCATTAAGTAATTGATTTTAAAATATAGACCATATTTATTTTCAGAAACACATTCATATCAAAATATCAAAATTTTAATTACTTGTCTTGAATTTGTTTTTAAATATTTTCTTGGGATTGAATGATGTGATAATTGGAATATGATTTATCCACATTTATGTTCTATTTTAATAAATTATAGACAGGAATTTTTATAGCCAATCATAATATTATAAACATTTTAAGTCATGTATAATCACATAAAACTAAAATAATTACCATATCAATGATCTTCTTCAGGATTTCCTTAAAGAAAGAAAACAAAAAAATGTAACATACTGACTTGAACACTCTATTTATTTTGCCAAACTTATTCTTAGAAATAGCCCATCTGCCATAAACTCAAGTACAATGATTAACTCACTATTTGTGTATTTGTATATAAAATATCCTAATCTGTCTGAATTCTTCAGACAGAAACATACATTTAGTGCTTTTTTGAAGACAAACTCTAAATGGAGTTTGCCTGTTTTACTCATTGTCTTGTTTCCAATCTCAAGAATCTTTTAAATGATCTAGTACTTGATTGCATGCTTCCTAAATAAATGAATAAAATTATGAGTTCAATTTTATTAGTATAACAAAACATTCTAAATAATATTTTTATTGCTACAATTATCCTAAGTAAGTATTTGTATATAAAATATACATACCAGTGCCTTGGGTGGACTTTATATACAATTTTGAATGAGAGATAATTTCAGAAAAATTGGTAAATATTTGCTTAGCTAAGTAACTCTAATAACAGTACACTTAAAACTATATTATAATGATTGAAACCCTAAATAATAAGATCTCCATTTCTCACAGGAAATAAGACTATAGTTCATCAACTTAGTGGCAGAGACAAAGTTTGGAGCTAAGACGAAAGGATGGACCATCCAGAGACTGCCCCACCCAGAGGTCCACCCAATAATCAGCCACCAAATGCAGACACTATTGCATATGCCAGCAAGATCTTGCTGAAAGGACACTAATATAGCTATCTCTGTGAGGCTATGCCAATTCCTGGCAAATATAGAAGTGGATGCCCACAGTCATCTATAGGATAAAACACAGAGACCCCAATGGAGGAGCTAGAGAAATTACCCAAGGAACTGAAGGAGTCTGCAACCCTGTAGGTGGAACAACAATATGAACTAATCAGTACCCCCAGAGCTCATGTCTCTAGCTGCATATATAGCAGAAGATGGCCTAGTCAGCCATCGTTGGGAAGAGATGCCCCTTGGTCTTGCAAACTTTATATGCCCCATACAGGGGAACGCCAGGGCCAAGGAGTGGGAGTGGGTGGGCAGGGGAGCAGGGTGGAGGGCGGGTATAGGGGACATTTGGGATAGCATTTGAAATGTAAATGAAGAAAATATCTAATAAAATAAGTTTAAAAAAAGTCAAAGAGAAAAAAAATAAAAGAGCTACAGACAATGATTTCTGAAAGATTGGGCACCATCTTCTCCAGGAAGCGCCTCCTGATAGGACAGCCAATCCCAGTATGTTACATACATACATACATACATACATACATACATACATGCCAGTATATGCTTTCTATGAAACAATTGATTAAAGAATAAACAATCATGAATTTGAGGTGGTAGAGGACAGAGCAGGAACAGATTGATGCAACTTCATTACTCAGATATGAAATCCTCAAAATGAAATGTTACTATTGCAAGGACTTATACATTAAATAACTTGTTCTGCTTTGGAAAAAAAAAAGGCCTATTATTTGATTGCTGGCTAACAGCTGAGATTTACTAACTAATGTACAGTATTTGCATCACAACTCTGCCATCTCCTGGGCAAAATAAAACACCAAAACCTTTCTACTTCAGATACAGATTTTAAGAGCCTAGGACACCACCAACTAGGGAACATGCAGGAGCTGGACCTAGACCCTGTACATCACTGTAGCAAATATGCAGTTTAATGTTCATATAACTCCCCTAACAAGTGAAACAGCGGCTGTCTCAGTCTCTGTTCACTGCCATTGGATCCCATTCCCTCCTGCTTAGACTGTATGGTTGGGTCTCAGTGGAAAAGGATGAGCCTATACCAGATAACAAAGGGTGAGGTGGTACTCAAGTGGGACTCCTTTTCTCCTCAGAGAAGGAGAAGGAGTAATGGGGAGAGAGATTTGTAAGAGTGGGACTGGGAAGAGAGGAGGGAGGGGGCTATGATCAGGATGTAAGTGAATAATAATAATAATAAAAAGATAGTCATAGTTATCTAGTGTTCCATGCACTATGAAAGGTTATTTGCTGTAATGATGATGATGGCTTCTTAGCTTTCAATAGGCACTTAGGAAAACAATTCACAATCCAAACAAAGAAGGAAGGAGATAGATTATTTTCCTAGTTCAGCAGCTGGCTCCCCATATGTCTGACTTTACATGTAAAGCTATGGACAAGATCCTGCATTCTGTGTTGTTACACACATGACACTTGTGTCTCCTGACTCAAAGACTTCTCTAAGCCAAAAGCCCTATGGAAATAAACACATCAACTAGAACTTTAACAATTGGATTGAATCACTTTGACTTCAGATTACATTTAAAGACGTCCTTCTGTCATAAACACTTGGAATCACACACGGATGATCCTTAGGAAGGTTTTGCATGACTCACTTTTTCTTGGCATCATTCATAGCACTTGTAAATAGTAATTTCAATAGTTATGTGATTTAATTTATATTCTAGAAAATGTTATTAAAATGTTGTGTAAAAGGTTCTTACTTTCCGTATTCGAATTGATTGGAACGTATTTTTCAGTTAACTATTTTAATTATTTTCCAATGAAGGTAGCAGTCAGATCAACCCAAAGCAGCAGCGCAGCACTCACCTGGGTGGGCATGTTATGGATGGCGTTGGACTTGGGCCACTGGTTCACACTGGTCTGCTGCTGCTGGTGAAGAGGTGTGCAAAATTGGGGAAAGAAAGACTCCTGGGAAAATTGCTTGAATTTTTTCTAGAAGGAAATAAATGCAACAGCATTTTTTTTCTAGTGACTATTCTTCAAGGTCAAGTGTATCTGTATGAAATCAAATCTCTATAAATATCAAAACTATGCCAGTTTGACAAAGCAAAAGACTTTTTTTAATTATAGAATACAATGCAAAAGTGAATAAAGAGGATTTTAGAGTTGCAGATGTCATTAACTTTGGACTCTGGAAATAAGCTTTACTGTATGTGAAGGTGCACAATAATATGTTAGTGCAGAAGTTAAGAGCTGTCAAGAGAATATCTGACATCACAATTTCTCCTTTTCACATTTGGCTCAAGAAGGTTG
This sequence comes from Mus pahari, assembly GCF_900095145.1. Lineage (NCBI taxonomy): Eukaryota > Metazoa > Chordata > Mammalia > Rodentia > Muridae > Mus > Mus pahari. The sequence continues at coordinate 76,712,512 of NC_034602.1, read as the reverse complement.
ATGCACTATGAAATAGTGATGTTTGCATTTTCTTTGTTACAGGATAACATCTTAATGTCTTACAGCATCACTTTTCCAGAAGGCAAGTGGATGAATGCAGTGGCTTGTATAGTGAATGTATCTCAGATCTCATCCTGAAATCTCGACCTTTGTTTGGCCATGGTTAGTTGCCTATATATAACTGTGTCATTAAGTCGAAACCATATCAGAAATAAACCAAACCAAACCAAACAAGACAAACACACAACCAAAACAAAACAAACCAACCAATCAAAACAAACAAACAAAAAAGCAAACAAAACAAAATACAAAACAAAACCCAAAGCCACCACAATTACTTTCAGAACATTTCCAGTGCACACAGATACCAATTAAATTCATGTGTAGAACATTGCTGTATCCTTGCTGGGGTGTCAGTGTCAGATGGGCACCAGAGTGAGAATGGTATCAGAGGACAACACTCAGGAAGGTTATGTGAGAAAAAAGTATTAGATAACTATGTTTTAAAGCAGGCTATTTTATCTTGTTTTAAATATGTGAAACCTTTTTTTTCTGATAGTTTTAGAATGGATGTTTTTATCTACATGTATAAGATCAATGAATGCTTTCCTTTAGTTTATTTTTAGAAAATTTTTTTATTGTGTAGTTCACAACTATTCTTTACACCTTGACAACCTGTAGTGTTACTGGAACATTTTGGGGTAAGGAAGATGTAGTGTGGAGTAGTTAAGTAACTGCTGGAGGAGTTCTAGTTGGAAAGGATTTGCCCAGTTTCAGTTCTCTCATTCTTTCTTGAACTACATTTTTCTGTTGTCTCCTAGAGATGGGGATCTTTGGACCTAAATTATCTGACTTGAATTTTTTAATTGATTCAAAGAGAAGCATTTTGACTAATTATGTGACTGAGGTAATACACAGATATCTCAAGTAAATCAGTTAAAAATATTTTTCTGAGTTTTAAAATTCTTTTTAATTTAGTTAAATTACCTGGTTCTTGTTAAACTTCCATATTTTAAAAGATAATATTCACATATTATGGTAACAAATTTTGTCAAAATTTGGTGTAATATATAGGAAAAAAATGATATGATCAAGACAAACTTACCTGCTGGTTTAGGTTGACCTTTTGTTCCTCAGACTGTACAATTTTCTGTTAAAATATTGCTTATGTCAGAGAGATATGGACAGAACTGTTGCTAATAATGTTTCTTAGTTGAATTATAACTACTTACTTCACTGACTTCCTCAGAAGATTCCTAAAGGAAAAAAATGAAAAGTAGATTTTCTCAAATAACATAGCAATAATTAAATATCAATGATTTTAGTAGAAACTCAGGGGTAAATATTTAAATATTCTGAACCCAGGACTATGATATTAAGTCATGTAGGAATCAAATAAACTAAATATTTATCAGAACTCTCTAAGTCTCCTTTACCCTCAACAAAAATAATAGCATAATTAGAATATATTTTAAATTTAACACTTGCTAAATACTACCTTTTTCAGATATTTTTATTTCTTTTTTTTTAAATATTTATTTATTATATGTAAGTACACTGTTGCTGTCTTCAGACACTCCAGAAGAGGGCACCAGATTTCATTACAGATGGTTGTGAGCCACCATGTGGTTGCTGGGATTTGAACTCAGGACCTTTGGA
>NC_034602.1:76690694-76710783 GCF_900095145.1 Mus pahari | reverse complement strand
AAAAAAAAAAAATGAAACCAGCCATGATGTTAACTCATGCTTGCAATTTCAGCATACTCTATATCTGAGGCAGTATGATTTACTATGGAATCAGGGTCAACCTGGGTTACAAAGTTATGGTGAGACCCTGAGTCTCTTCCCGAAAAATATGGGAGAGAGGGGTTGGGGGATGGAGCATGATTGGTTGGTAGCTGAGTGAACTTAGCCTCATGAATTTTGCTCAGTGTCAGATATGACTGGAGGCTCCCAGTCTGAGACCAAGACTTATGTACAGAAAGGCTAAAACCTGTTTTCTGAGATATTTGCTGTGAAGACCTTAGGCATCATCCAAGGTCATGGGACTCTAGACTGAGATCTAACACACTGCTGTCAACCCCTTCTAAGGCATACTTCACTCTTTCCGCGTTGCTTTTATCAACCATAGTCGTGAAAAGTATTGGCAGCGTATATAATATCTGACCCAAACCACCTTCTGGCTCTATGGAAATGGTTCTCCACATTTAATATGAGAGCATCATCTCAAAGATTGAATACAATTTAGAAACGTTAGCCCTAACCAGAGTTTCTGATTGAACTACTCATGGCGTTATGACTTTAGACAATTTAAGTCATGATTGAATAATTTTTGAGACCCTTCTTTCCACTGAATATTTATATGTGCATTTTCTAGGAATTATCAAGTGATTATGGAACACAAAGGTCAAGTCACTATTTCTCAAAAAATAATACAAAAGAAACAATATCTTACCTCACTGGATGAACTGCTAGCAGAATCCTTGATAAATAAATTAAAAATAAAACAAAATAATTGCTGGCAAGAAGACAGATTCTTCAACAACATTCCTCAAGAAGCAGCATTTGCCTTAACTCCATATGGTATTAATTTCCTACTGGATTACTAATATGCAAGATGAGAAGGACATAGATAATGCATTTAAATTATGATTTGTAAGCATTGAATATTAAGCATATTTGGGGAAATATATGGAAAGGATTCACTTCATCAGGTACCTAAATGGGGTTTGATAGAGGAACAGGAAAGAATAAAATTGGTGCAGCTAGATCAAGCAACTAGAGGTGAAATGACTAGAAGGGAGTATTGTGAAATGTCTGTGGAAGACTAGTAACATTTTATAACAAGTATAAGTATTGTTAATGACATATAGTTAAGATGAATAAAAGTCTCCCATCATTTTTATATGTGGTTTTCTAAGTTACAAAAAATTAGGCACATTACCCCTATAATATTATGTGTGAAATAAGAGAAAACCCATAATCCTTAGAGAGAACTACGCTAATACTTTATCTCTACTTTATGGGCTTATATTGAAAATGTGGCTTCAAAAAACACAGCTATCCTTGTGAAACCTTTTCACATTATTGCATAATTGCTAATTAAAATTATGAAAATACTGACCATTTGAAGTTAAAAGTTGAAAAAAAATGTTGACCATCTGGACAAATCAGCAGTGCAGACATTAATTAACAAATTTTACCTGAGTTGTTTGGAAGAACACATTATTGTCCAGCTTAGACTTAGACTGAAAAGAAATAAATGACATTAATTTTATACCCATACAAATTGAAAAGTATTTTAAAGTATATTTAATATAAGAAGTTATGACTTACTCCTGGGTAGATGCTGGCAGATGATTCCTTGTAAAAAATGATAATAAATATTGATTACTTGCAAAATCTTTTACCCATACTACCAAAATAAGTATTGATGAATAGTGACTATCTAATATATGAGTTTTACAGTAATGATTTTTGAAATGACAACAGGAAGTAGAGAAGAAACAGTATGATTCTTTCTTCTTCATTTTTTTAAAAAATATTTCTTTGATGTTTAAGTAAATTCATGGCAGGAGAACACAGCCATGTTGGGTGTCATTGCACTGGAATCTGTTAATGAAGCAAGGGAAGAAGAGAAGAGCAGACCTGTCTGCGTTCAACACTCCAGCAGTTGATGTAACAAGGTAACATGATGATTAACAACAAAATCAGATTCCTGGGCTAACATCAGAATCACTGTATTGTGACACCATCAGTATGGGGAAAAGTACCTACGTTTGATGCGGTTGTATATTTTGGTTTATTTTCCCAATAATTTTTATTTCAATGGGTGAACATTGTTTTTTTCCCTATGGTTTTTATAGTGGTATTATTGCTATTTATAAAAATCTGAATGATCAAGAATATCTAATTACTATTAGATAGCAGAGCTAGTCTTCATAAAAAAGGCTCTTACCTCACTGTAGGACTTGTCCTTCATTTCCTGTATAAATTAAAATAAGCACAAATTTAACATTTATGGCTTATTTAAAATGGCAACGTGTGTCTCTTTTTCTACTGCTTAAGACAGTGAAATTTAAAGCAAATGCTGAGACAGGTAAAGGTACTTGCTATGAAGTATGACATCTTGAGTACATCCCTAGGACCCACAAGATAGGAGGCAATGCCTCCCAACTACAAACTGTTCCCTTGCTTTCTCATGGGTGTTGAGGCACACACAGACACACACAGACACACACAGACACACACAGACACAGACACACACACACACAGACACACACACACACACACACACACACACACACACACACACACAAATGAATTAATAAAAGTGACCTGGCTAAAAGAAAAACAGTTTCTTAGATAAATTTATTGCAAAAGGGCTTTCTTTGAAAAGTTCCCAAACTTTGAAAAGTCCCAAACATCAGTATACAACTACTCAGACACAGTGGTTTTGAAGAACTTGAGCTATCATTTGCTAATTATGCCAAAACACTTTTAGCTGGAGGACATTTATTATTTAGAAGAAATTGCTTAGACTAATAATAAAAATAAAGAAAAGGGTACTGTTATATAATATGTCCAAATCGTATTGTTTTTCTGAATAAATTAGATATTTTATTCTAGACTTAGAGTTTTGGTTCAAAATGAAAGTAAAATTATTGGGACTATCATATATGTAGATTGATCTATAAACTATGAAAAGAAAGTATTTTAAAATGTATTATATACTATGTGCTTGACATTATGTGACATTATTATTGTTTATTTACTAGTTTTATTTTTTGGTTAATATGCTACTTTCAAATCCAAGCTTACTAATACTTCTACTCCATTCATGTCCCTTTTTTCTTATATTCACGGTGTGTGTGTGTGTGTGTGTGTGTGTGTGTTGCACGTGCATATGCGTGTGTGTGTTTGTGTATCTATGTGTAGGCAGGGACATGCACTCCTATATGATCTGCGTGTCAGTGCCTGAGGTTTACATTAGGCATCTTTCCTGATATGATCTTACCTTACTCACTGGGACAAGATTTCTCTCTTGAACTCGGAGTTCCCTGATATGGACTAGTCTAGCAAGCCAGCTCGTTCTGAAATTCACTGTCTCATTGTCTTTGGTTTTCAAATGCTTACATTCTAGGCTGGCAGCTGAGCTGCCCACGGGAGGGTTTATATGGATCATGGGACTCCAAATTCCATCTTTGTCCTTGTGTGCCAGGTGCCATTTTGCTGTTTATGTCCTCATTAATTTTTATACTATTTTTTTAAAAAATAAAAATGAGAAAATTCTCTCAATTCCTTGCCAACTGGCTTTGTTAGTCCAAATGATGGTGATGAAGTTTCCTTGTACTTCCAGAACACATTGGAAGAAGAAATGGTTCCTCCATGTAGAGCTAACTAAAATTACAACATACTGTGGAAGGAAAGCAACTCCTTTCTCCCATTGTCTACACTCTCTGAATCTTCTCAGTGTTGACAATTTGTAGCACTGCTGTCCACCCTGGAACAGCACATAAGGTCAGGCTAACACTATCACTGATACGGATTCTAAGGTAATAGGCTCACTCTCTATCCGTTGTTGTCAGTGCCTGCAACTTTTGCATATGGTAAAAGGTTCACTCTTTAAATAACTCTAAAAAGGAGCCATGGCATCATGAAATCCTGTTCACTTACATGCTTTGCCAGAGCAACAGCCACCAGGCAGGCAAAGATGAAGAACTTCATGGTTATTTGTTCCTATAAAAACATGTAGAAAATTAATAATTCATCCTATCATTGAAACTGTGACACATTTATTTATTTGTTATTATACATGTAATGAATAAAGGTAATGAAGATCAATAAAATAGAATATCTTGGGGAATTTTATGACTACAAATAACAATATCTCAATTTATTTTGAGCCCTGTTTTTTGCTAATAGGGCATACATTAAAGCCAATTGTTAAAATGTGAATAGTTCATTCAATTCCTAGAAGTAATCTTAGCAGGTCGACATTTTACAAAGAACGATTATTAGGAGGATGAAATATAACAGAAACTCTCTGAAATTAGCTTTCAGGCAAACTAAGGCATAACACCTATTCTCTGAAAAAGGAAAATAGAAGACAGCAATGAGACCTGTCTGAGAGTCAGGGTCCTAAACACTCTGGCTATACTATAGCTAGAAATTTGAAGGTGTACCAAGCCTCAGAGTACAATCAGTCCTTACCTAACGTGCTTCTTGAGTGGAACCTGAGCCTGCCTATTGTCTCTGAGATCATGCTCAGCTAGAGCCATTTCTAATATTACAGCCATTGACAAGTAAGCCTCTAATGTTCTCTGACAGGCACAAACCAATTTCTTCTCTCTGTTTAAGCAAATTAAAAACTGCAATAAAATTATTCTAATGTCTCATGTACATATTTTAAAAGCTTACTTTTGAAATATATTCTGAATGTTAGTTCTTAACTAGGCACTTTTGTAGCTCAACAGAAAAGTGTATTTCACATAGCTATGTTTACTCAGCAGTTGCTATGTGGGAGTCACTGTGCTAGCTAGACATTTCATAGTATCTCCTGGAATCTTTAGAATAATTTTCAATGATGGCTGGCATGTAAGTTCTCTTCAATTTCTAGTTGAAGAAAATGATGCAAAGCCCAAAAGCAATGTGAACAGTTATTAGATATTTTTAAAGCCACATTATCTTATTCAGTACTGACTTTAGAATCCAACCTCCAGATGCAGTGTCATAATAAATCATTTAGAGTCAACATTTTAACTACTAAAAATTAAAAGAAGATAAATGACAAATTTCTATCTGTTTAAAATAGCTCAAGCAATGTATTTTAAACTATATCTTGATTTTTATTTAGCTGGAGAGAATTAACAGACTTTGAAATATTTTTTTAGTATATACTATAAAAGGAAAAGAATATGAAACATTACCTTGCTCCCCAAATGGAAGACGAGAGGAATAGGTAGGTGATGATCTGCAGTGGATAGTTTCCATACTATTTAAACCATGTTCTATTATCATATTCTAATTCTGTGGTTTCAAATACCTAAAAGTCATTTTAATTCTAAGAAAGCCCTATAATTAGAAATTGTCCTTCTGGTCTTTGTTCCACAGATTCTAAGGAGTCCTTAAACAGCTTGATTGAAAACATGATAAAGGGAAATGTGTGATAGTTAATTGTATTTGCTTGAAGGTAGACTCACCTGTTCTATGAATTAATTCTTTAATTCTAGTGTTTTCAAAACTTTCCCCCTTTATTATTAGATTGTGAAGAGTAGGCATTTGTTATCTCATTCCAAGTTTTTGAAGTTTAGTTCATTATTTTATTTCATGTGTGTATGTGTACCCTGTGCATACAAAGTCCAGAAATGTGATTTGGATTTAATGGAGCTAGAGTTACAAGTAACTGTGAGTCCTGTTTAAAAAACAAAACAAAACAAAACAAAACAAAAACAAAAACAAAAACAACCACAAAAAAACCAGGGTCCTATGCAGAAGCAAGAAGCACTCTTTTTTTTTTTTCTTAAATTCTCTCATACAATACACCATGACTATAGCTTCCCCTCCTTTTGTTCCTCCTATCTCCCACCCCGCTCCACCCCACCATCTCCCCCCAGAACCACTCTACTCCATTTCCCTTCAGAAAAGATCAGGTCCTCCAGGGATATCAACAGAACATGGCATAAAAATTTACAATAGAACTAGGCACAACCCTCATATCAGGATGAGTCAACCCAGTGGAAGGAGGGTCCTAAGAACATGTGAAAGGATGAGAGACACCACCCACTCCTGATAGAGCCATTTCTCCAGTCCCACAGTCTCATTTCTTGGTACTATATTGATGGAGTCATACTTTCACTTGAGAACAATGTGAAAGTTCATGTTTCTGTGACTCCTCATTTATTCTGATTAAGAATTCCCTTCCTTCGAATTCTCTCAAAAAATGTTAAATATCAATATGCCACTTAAGGTCAGTTCAAAAGTTCCACAGAGATATAAAATAGCCCGCAAATACAGTACAAAAATAATTCCTTCCATTACCTCAAGTCTATTTCTTTATATACTTAGTTAAAAGAATGAACAAAATTTTGACCAGTGTATGTTGATACATGGGTATTGATTCAACAAACCATTAAATATTCTGGGAATTGAGCACACATTGAATGAAACCACAAGCAAAAATTGTATGCTTAATAATGTAGATACTACAACTGGAAATGAGACATAAGAACATATATTTTTATCTCCATTAGGTTTCTAAAGAGAAAACTGACTTGGAATAAAGAGATGGGAAGTTTTGGGAAGTTTTGGAAGCTTGAGGACAGGGATGGTGATTCCACAAGAAGTTTTTTGTTTTATTTTGTTTGTTTGTTTATTTGTTTATAGTTGAGAATAGTTTTTGCTATCCTGGGCTTTTGTTATTCCAGAAAGGCCTTCCACAGCAGACTATCGGCTGGGAAATGGAAGGGATTCAGACAGGTGGCTGGCAAAGAAGACTCTAGCTCAGGCCTTGAAATAAGACCACATTTCCCTGATGACCAAGGATGTTGAACATTTCTTTAGGTGCTCCTCAGCCATTTGTTATTCCTCGGTTGATAATTCCTTATTTAACTCTGTACCCATTTTAAATAGGGTTATTTGACTCTCTGGAGTCTATATTCTTGAGTTCTTTGTATATATTGGATATTAGAGCTCTATCAGATGTATGATTGTTAAAGATCTTTTCCCAATCTGTTGGTAGCCATTTTGTCCTATGGACAGTGTCCTTTGCCTTACAGAAGCTTTGCAATTTTACAAGATCACATTTGTCAAGTCTTGATCTAAGAGCATAAGCCATTGGTGTTCTGTTCAGGAAATTTTCCCCTGTGTCCATGTGCCCAAAGCTCTTCCCCACTTTCTCCTCTATTAGTTTCAGTGTATCTAGTTTTATGTGGAGGTCTTTGATCCACTTAGACTTGAGCTTTGTACAAGGAGATAAGAATTGATCTATTTGCATTCTTCTACATGCTAATTGCCAGTTGAACCAGCTCCATTTGTTGAAAATGCTGTCTTTTTTCCACTGGATGGTTTTAGCTCCTTTGTCAAAGATCAAGTGACCATCGGTGTGTGGGTTCATTTCTGGGTCTTCAATTCTACTCCACTGATCTACCTACCTGTCTCTGTAACAATATCATGGAGTTTTTAATCACTATTGCTCTGTAATACAGCTTGAGGACAGGAATGGTGATTCTACCAGAAGTTTTTTGTTTTCATTTTTTGGTTTTTGTTTTTGTTTTTGTTTTTATTCTTGAGAATAGTTTTTGCTATCCTGGGGCTTTTGTTATTCCAAACCAATTTGAGAATTTCTCTTTCTAACTCTATGAATAATTGAGTTGGAATTTTGATGGGGTTTCATCGGATCTATAGATTGCTTTTGGCAAGATGGCCATTTTTACTATATCAATCCTGCCAATCCATGAGCATGGGAGATCTTTCCATCTTCTGAGATCAAAACAAAACAAACAAACAAACAAAAAACCAAAAAAACAAGTAAACAAAAAAAGAAAGAAAGAAGACCACAGCTGGATCTTTTAAAGCAACTAACAGAATGATTTGTGCAGATGTGAGTAAAAGGCTTGTGTCTGAATTCAAAACAGCAAATGCAGTTAGAAAATGCAATTATGCTCAGACACTCCTGAGACTTGCCAGAGTTTTCATTATGAAATTACAATTCTGTATCTGAGAGCATATAAGAGAATAAATTTACTTGATTTAATAACTAAAAGAATGTCAAAGCATGTAACACACACTTCTGACATATCATCCAATAAGAACAGTGATCAGCCAGGCAGTAGTGGCGATTGCCTTTAATCCCAGCACTTGGGAGGCAGAGGCAGGCGGATTTCTGAGTTCAAGGTCAGCCTGGTCTACAAAGTGAGTTCCAGGACAGACAGGGCTATACAGAGAAACCCTGTCATGAAAAACAAAACAAACAAATGAACAAAAAAGAACAGTGATCACTGAAAGTTTAGGAAGAAGCCAAACAAGTGATAGGGTATAAGTCAACTAAAAAAATACATACTTCTATAATAATTAACCACATTCCCTCAACTCATAATCTTGAAAATGTTTACTAACACCAAGAGAACGAGAAAGCTCTCCTAAGATAGGGGTTGATTATTTAGAGTAGACTGTGATTATATCAGGGAAGGCCCAAATCACAAATTCACACAGAATGCTGAAGCGAGGAAATAATAAGAGCACACAAGCACTTGAGAAGGAGTTCTGAAAATCGACCCAGTGCTGTGCTGTCTTTCCAAGGCTTGATTATGATGGTGAAATGTGGACACGCTCCATGGAGTTTGGGAAACAACATTAGAAATGAACAGAGCTCAAAGAAGGCTGGAAAGAGACAATGGTGGCACCAGCCAGGGTAGCATGCCTGTATAATCCATAAGGCATTGTTAGGATTCTTAGAAAAATATTGCTTCATTAACGGACTGAATTTCACTCTAAATGAAATGGTTCCCTTTTCCTCATTGCTTAATAAGACTGGAAGCTAGACTATACTTGGTAAAATTGCTTCAAATGCCTTCATTGTGATTCATATCTGACCCCAAACCATGTTTGAGGTTAAAAACATGTGGCTTCTCACAAATGGTGAATTTACATTGTCTAGAAAATAATGTAGTCATTAGCTATGGAATAAAAATAGAGCTATGGCTCACCATGAAGATAAGGTAGTTAATATTAAACAAACCCAGAATCAGACAAATGATGGAATCCGTGAAGGCACAAATTAAATACCCATCTTTACAGGTGCAGCTGTGTGTCTATACCTCTAGTTACTTCAAGTCCCTGGGAGAAATATCATAAATTATCCTGACAGCTAAATCACAAAATACATTACAAGAAATCTCCTGAGAATTGGGGTTCATTCATTGGTGAAGTGCTTGCCTTCCATGTATGTGCTCCTGTGTTCAGTTTCCAAAAAACAAAACAAAAACTACAGAACTGATAAAACTGACTCAAAGCCAACAAAATCCAAAATGAACTATAAGTATATATTTTGCTACATTTTGTATCTACTAGATATGTATGTTAACACATCATGACCAAAGGAGTTGGTTTAAATAGAACACGTTTAGCATTTCAAAGATAATACAAGTAAGAAGGTCAGCATATTCAAAAATAAGAAATCTGTGATCATTTCACTAATGGAAGGAAAAGCACTTGAGAGTACATGAAGGCTTTTTTTGAGAAGAAATGAGGAATGTAAAGAAATGCTCTAATGCTAATCTGCATCTAAGGAAGAGCAAAAACCCAACAGGTCATGAGAGGAAAAGACTAAAGATATGTGCTTTGACAGATGCTTTTTGACATTTTATTATCGAGATGACAGTATAAGTAAAGGAAATTAAAATTATGAAAGTTTTTTTTTTAAATTCACATTTAATATGATGTTTTAAGTAAAAGAACAGCATCTGCAATCAAAACATCTAGAAGCCATAATTAAATTTATCAATGTTATAGGATATAGGTCAATATTTAAAAACTACATTTCTATAATATTGAGGGGGAGAGAGAGAGAGAGAGAGAGAGAGAGAGAGAGAGAGAGAGAGAGAGAAAGAGACTCATCAGATCAAGAAAAAGCCCCTCAGGAAAGTTGTGAGTTCTAGAGCTTTTAAAAAAATATATTCTTTAGTCCATCTATGACTTTTCCACATCTCATACCTCCTCCTCACCCCTATGTTCAGTAGGATGCCCATCCCCCACCTCACCAGACCTCCCCACTCCCTGGGGCCTCAAGTCTCTTAAGGGTTAGGTGCATCTCCTCTGACTGAGTCCAGACCCAGCAGTCCTCTGCTGTATATGTGTTGGGGGCTTCAGGTCAGCTGCTATAGCTGCCTGGCTGGTGGCTCAGTGTCTGAGAGATCTCTGGGGTCAAGGTTAGCTGAGATTGCTGGTCCTCCTATATGGTAGCCCTCCTCTCCAGCTTCTTACAGTTTTTCCCTAATTCAACCATAGAAGTCACCAGTTTCTGTCCATTGTTTGGGTGTAAATATCTGCATCTGACTCTTTCAGCTTTGTGTTGGGCATTTCAGAGAGCAGTTATGATAGGCTCCTGTTTGTAAGCACACTATAGCATCAGTAATAGTGTCAGGCCTTGGAGCTGCCCCTTGAACCACTTTGGGTCTGTCATTGAACCTGCTTTTCCTCAGGCTCTTCTCCATTTTTGTCCCTGCAGTTCTTTCAGACAAGAACAATTCTGGGTCAGAATTTTTGACTATTTAGGTGTTTTTAAAGGAGGTTTTTAATTCCTTCCAAGTTCAAGGTCTGCCAAGATCAGAATATTACCACAATAGAATTCAATAAATACTAAAAATATAAGATTTCTCACCTGTCACCATTCCCTATGCATCTGGCTTTCTAGTTTGCCATTCTGATTTTTTTTTTTATGAGCATTTACAATTCTCCTACTTCTCTCCCCTTCAGACATCCTCCTCTTTCATTATTCACCTTTTGCCTATGGCTTTGTCTTCTACTCCTCTGCCTCCGCCTATTCTGACTTCCATTGCTGTTCTACTGTGGACACATTGACTAGTCATGATCTCCCTGCTCAGGGCGTTTGACTTTGTTCTCCCCTCATGAACTTCTCTTTCTCTTCTCAGGCAACTGCAAAGATGGATGCATTTTTCTCCTGGAGTGTTGGCTCAGATCTCTTCATCTCACATTAGTGTTGCATGACTCTTGTCACACACAATACACATTCATAGGTTAAAGAACACACAATGCAAGAAGATCTTTCTTTTTCGGTGATTCCAATTTGGGAACTGGAAACGATTAAATTAGTACTTACATTCATTTAAAGTATACTTGTGAAAATGCAAACGAGGACCACACATAACAGAATGTACTTGATTGAAATTCATTGCATTGAGGGAGATATTTACACTAAATTAAAAATAATTACAATTACAAGTATTATAAAATATACAAAATGCACTAAGTCACCATTTTCTAATAATATTCAGGATCATTATGTCAAAAAATGTCAGCACAATAATATTTAAGAAGCACAAGAAATCATATAACAGTTGAATTTTTTGGTGTCAAACCTATGTTTCAAACAAATAAACAAGCAAACAAATAACACAAAACAAACCCCCAAACAGAAAATTTCCAAAATTAACAAATGTTTAAATATATGCATTATCTCATACAAAATGATTATTTATAAATAATTCTAATGAATTTAATCCAGTACTAAAAGTGTATTGTATACATAATAGACAAGTGATTGTATGATTTTTCTTTTACCATTCTCTCATATATTACATTCTAACTTCAGTTTTCCCTCCTTCTGATCCTCCAAGCCCCCTTGCTTTCCCTCAGATCCACCTCCCTTCTTTTCCTGTCTTCAGAAAAGAGCAGGCCTCCCAGGGACATCGACCAAACATGTTAATAAGCTACAACAAGACCAGGCACCTACCATCACATCAAGGGTGGACAGGACAACCCAGGAAGAAGAAACTGTCTCACAATTAGACTAAGGAGTCAGGGACAGTCCATGATCTCCCTCTTAGGAGTCCCACAAGAATACCAGCTATTCAGTCATAACATATGTGAATATTTAAGTTTAAATTATCATCTAGCCTCTGTAATATGAATTTTAAAATCTTTTTAATCTAATTAATTTATTTCTGTACTACTCAACTACACTATGCGCATTTGATTCATATCACATAGGAATATTTATTCAAATGCACATTGGAACTCCATGGCATTGCATATAACTTCCTGCTCTTGAGCTCTCCCACTTTCACAGAGGACATGTGTCTACTTGCTGTGAGACTGTGCTTTGTAAGAAAGAACTTTCCAGAGAATCCTGGGCATCTCTTGGTTACACATACTCTGTCGACAGGACTATAGTAAACATCCTGGAATACTACCTGTTCTTCTTAATATGATACAGAGGACTTGAGAGTACACAAGAAATCTATCTTCATTTTAACAACATTTCCAAGTAACTTTGTGATTGAAAATTAGAACCAATGTATAAGAAGCACTTAAAATACAGAAATGATAAAACATAAGATGCAATTTAATGCCACATGTTTTAATGTAATAACTATTGAGAAGCGTTTTGTGATGTTTTCTGAGTTTCTAGGAGAATCTTTGTGGTTTTTTGACTAATGTTCAGCTACAATCGCTGGGCTGTCCTTCTGTTTCTAATGTTTGGGTCTTGGTCCCTGCGTGTTGCATTTTGACTGGCAAGGAGAATAGGTTAGAATCAAACAGTTACAGAGTACATCCCTGGATGAACAGAATTCAGTAAATAAGATAGATTAACTAAAGTAATAAAGTAGATGATGAAACATATAGTAAAAGGACATAGGTATTAATATTTGCTATTGAAAAAAGAACAGTTCAGATATTTTCTGTTTATGTGGAGTGCTTTTAAACAACAAGCACGGCCAACCTTAAAGCAGGCTGTCATATAGTATATGTCTTTGCTTTGGAGGTGACATTCTCCACATTCTTTAAATTGGAATTATAGGGCCAATAAGAAGAAGAACAATCTGTTCTATTTGTCCTTTTAAAATTGCGGCTAATCTTGTAACCCTGGACATGTAATGAAAAATCAAACACATACCCTGTACCACTTGGAAAATCATTAGTCTATCTTTGTTCTGGGAAATCTGTAAAATAAAGAAGCACCTGGTTGCTAGTGAGTCGGAGCAGCAGAAATGGCCTATTGACTAGTTAGCAGAAGGATTTCCCTGACCATTGCCTTACTGCCTCTCTCCTTATTTCCTCTGCTGGAAGCCCTGTCAAACTCTCATCTTCATGCTGATGAAAGTCCCTCTCTCCACAAGGTCCCCAACAATGTATATTCTCTAAACCATGTACCACTTCAGGTGACAGCCAGATTTTAATGGCCTCCACAGCTGAAGTGAGAATTTGAGATTTTTTGTCAGAGAAGTATCAACTCACTTAGTAAAGAATTTTAATCAAATTTGAATCATTGATATATCATTTGTCACTGGGAAAGTTTACAACAATATAGTAGGATTTAAAAATATTTGTATATTTTTAATTTCAGATTGTTTTTACTTTTATTTTTATATAGCTCCTCTATATAAAACAATTAAGTGAAGACAGTAGGGGGTGGGTGGAGGTTACAGGAAACAAATATGACAGAAAATATCACCACAGAAACTGGGCAGTAGGCACAGGAGAGCCCATTATATTTTTCAGTTTGTTATCCTTCTGAGAGTTTAAACAAGAGGCAGGGTACTAAAAGCTTTGTGAGTGCTGAAGAAATGCTTACAGCTGGTATTAGTTTCCTTTTGATGCTGTAACAAACTGCCAGAGTGGAGCAGCATAAAATAAAGCCTATTTATTATCTGAGTGTTCTGAATGACACAAATAAAGAAACAAAAACAAAAACAAAAAAAACAACAACAAAAAAACCAAGTCTCCCTGTGATTCGAGACAGGTGTTTACAGTGCTGGCTTCACACTGAGAGCTTGGGAGAAGAATTCGGGGTTTTCATTTTCATTTTTCAGTTGCTTGAGACCACACAAATTCATTTGTGATTCATTTCTGTCCTCAAAGCCAACAGTGGCCAGTCATGGTCAATCCTACCTGACCCGACTCTTCTCCACCTTCCACATATCATAAACTCAGCTGTGAGACTGGGACCTTCAAGATAACCAAGGCTGACCTGAAGGATGACAATGGATCAGCCTCCTGAATTACATTTAGCCTTCACAGGACTGGGACTGCAGACTTCTTTCTGAAGGACTTTATTCTAAGTTCCCTCTGAGTAGATTGATGGGGAAAAGTAATGGGAAGTGGGAGAGTGGATTTTTTAATGAGCCCACATCTGGTAACAGCTGCAGTTTAAAATTACACCCCTAACCTTTGTTCTCACTGTTTTCCTCTCTTAATGATTTTTAGACAAATATTTATCTTGAATCACTTTTTTACAGTCCAGTCGTTATCTCCATTCCAGTCTACCCTTTGACAGTTCCTCATCTTATCCTCCTCCTCCATCTTCAAGAGGATGCTCCACTTTACCAGGCCTCCCTATTCCGTTGGGGCTCAAGTTTCTAGAGGGCTAGGCACATCTTCTCCTTGAGGCCAGACCAGGCAGTCCTCTGCTGTATCTGTGTCCAGGGACTCGGTCCAACTCGTATGTTCTGCCTGGTTGGTGGATCAGTGCCTGAGAGATCTCAGGGCTCCTGGTTAGTTGAGACTGCTAGTCTTTCTATGGGATCACTCTCCTCCTCAGCTTCTTCCATCCTTTCCCTAATTCAACCACAGGGGTCCCCAACTTCAGTCCAGTGGTTGGGTGTAAGTATCTTTGTCTGTCTCAGTCAGCTGCTGGTTGAGCCTCTTGAAGGACAGCCATGCTAGGCTCCTGTCTACAAGCATGCCATAGCATCAGTCATAGTGTCAGGCCTTGGAGCTTTCCCTTGAGATGGAACCTAAATTGGGCTGGTCACTGGACCTCCTTTTCCTCAGTCTCTTCTCCATTTTTATCCCTGCAGTTCTTTCAGATAGCATTCTTTTAGAAGAATTCTGGGTCAGAGTTTTTGACTGTGGGTTGTCAGCTCTATCCCTCTACTTGATGTCCTTGCTGTTATACACAAGGGTATCATGAGTGTTGCAGGAAAATGGATGGAACTAGAAAATATAATCCTGATTGTGGTAACTCAGACCCCAAAGGACGTGCATGGTATGAACTCACTAAGTGGATATTAGTCAAAAATGTACAGAGTACCTTGGATAAAACCTACAGAACTCAAGAAGGTTAACAAGCTGAAGAGTCCAAGTGAGGATGCTTCAATCCCACTTAGGAGACAGAAGAAAACAACTGTGGGTGGAGGGGTGGAGCAGAGGGAGGGAAGGACCTGGGTGGGAAAAGGGATGGGAAGGGTAAAAGGGAAACATGATCAGGTACTGGGGATGGGGGCAGGAGAGAAGTCCTGAGGGCCAGAAGAATGAGTGGAAATATACCTGAGTATTTTACTTCACTATGATAACTGAATAATTAAGTTTAATGAAATGCCTAAATGTATTTGTAATCAGTTTATATTTCTTCTTTGAAACAAGGGTAACTTCTGTTTTACCCGTGTAATAACCCTGTGTTTTATAGTACATGGATATTTGATATCTCATAAAATTTATATTTATTATGCCTAAAATCTTTTATTCTCTAAAAGTTAGTTTGTTAATATTTATACATTCTTATGTTGCAAATATATTAATAGTTTGAATTTATATTACTCATGTAATTGGCTATTATGAGATATTTTAATCTCATTTTCCTACAAATCACACCAGGATTGTATTACTATACACATTCAGACCCTATGGCTTTGCATCTAATGTCTTGCTCTCAAACTGTTCCACTTCATCAGAAGGGCTGTTTAGCTTCTATAAGATTACGTTTTAGCAGGAAGAACTTTCAACAGGATTCTGGGGAACTCTAGTGACCATGGAACCTTCTTTCATAAACATTAACATTTAAAACTCTGAGACACTTTATAAAGTGTTTAGGAAATATAATATATACTTTAAATATAATATTCTATGTATAACATAGAATACAACAAGATTGAGCTTAGCCAAACATCAGAAACAATGATTGGAATATCGGGAATAAAGCATCAGACCAGAAGAGAAAACTTGTATCCTCTCCCCAGATCCCAGCACTTATTTGGAGTCAAACAGATTCTTTTTTAGAGAAGCATTTCAATAAGTACACTTCAGAAGAGCTGTAAAAGATTCATTTTTTTCAATTTGGGCTTTAATTTGATCCAATGGGTTATTTCTCTTTCCTTTTATCAAATGACAGTACCAGTACATTTTGGAACTAAATACATATCTAGATCCACCTTCTGTCTTTAAACATTTCCTGTGGTTAGTAACCAAAAGGATAATAATATTTTAATGGAACTTCATATTGTAAAACATCGGTATTGGTGTCCTTAGTGTTTTCAATTGCCACATATCGGCGATAGCATCTCTGCAAACACAAAAATTTAGAAAGACTTGAGGACACATATCTTATGTATCTGTCAATAAGACATTCCATGGCCTGGAGTCGCGGTAGCTTTTTATGTTAGTTACATGATACTATTCATGGGCTTTATGAGATTTTAACTTGTACACAAAATATTAACTTCTAAAGAAGGGTAAAAATCAATGAATTTATCACTTTTTTTAGTTTTTATTTTTGGTTGTGTATTTACATGTTAGACTACTGATAAAAAGTAAGCATAGAAAATGGTATTTACACCTTCTTTATTATATTTTCTCCATTCTATCACTTTATCAGTCATTCAATCTATGGGAGGAAGGGACTTACAACTTAGATGAAGCTTCACATGTTGCTGAGTTTTGTCAGCTGGTGGTCTGTTATGGCACCTGTACTTCGTAATATCCCATTAATCTAATGTATCCTGGGCCTCTTTCTGCTGCATGTATGTCTTAGTCGGGGTTTCTATTCCCGCACAAACATCATAACCAAGAAGCAAGTTAGGGAGGAAAGGGTTTATTCAGCTTATATTTCCACATTGCTATTCATCACTAAAGGAAGTCGGGACTGGAACTCAAGCAGGAGCTGATGCAGAGGCCATGGAGGGATGTTCTTTACTGGCTTGCTTCCCCTGGCTTGCTCAGCCTGCTCTCTTATAGAACCAAGACTACCGGCCCAGAGATAGCACCACCCACAAGGGGACCTCCCTGCTTGATCACTAATTGAGAAAACGCCTTACAGCTGGAACTCATGGAGGCATTTTCCCCAACTGAAGCTCCTTTCTCTGTGATAACTCCAGCCTGTGTCAGGTTAACACAAAACTAGCCAGTACAATGTATATCAAACCTTTTAAAATTTTGTACATTGAGCATTAGAGAAGTAATTTTGGAGATATTACATTGAAATGACCCAATTTAATGCAGCATCAATAAATTACAAGCTAGTTTTACCAGGTATGTGTCACAGCAAACAAAGGAGTGGGAAAAAAAAAAGAAGAAATTAACATTTCCTACAACAGAAAATAACATGCCCTTCAACAAAGTGTTTGGGGAGGAGCACAAAGAGCACTATAAATAATGTCTAACTAAGATCATGGATATACATGACAGTCTCATGAAGAGAAATAGTCACAGCTTCCTCTCTATTCTCTTAAAATAAACAATGAACTGAATGTTCAATTAGAAATCCGGGGGCTGGTGAGATGGCTCAGCGGGTAAGAGCACTGACTGCTCTTCCGAAGGTCCCGAGTTCAAATCCCAGCAACCACATGGTGGCTCACAACCACCCATAATGAGTTCTGATACCCTCTTCTGGTGTGTCTGAAGTCAGCTACAGTGTATAACAGTAAATAAATCTTTAAAAAAAAAAAAAAAAGAAATCCATCTACTTGGGTGAAGGCAAATACTTATTAATGTAGTGAGCTGGATAACCCCAAGACTTCTGAGAGGCTNTGATGAAATGACAAAAAGAACTTTAGCTCTGTGTCCTGGTTCAGGAGAAGATTTGTCAAGAATTGCCTGAGGAACCAGGCGTGGTGGCGCAGCACTCGGGAGGCAGAGACAGGNGGATTTCTGAGTTCGATGCCAGCCTGGTCTACAGAGTGAGTTCCAGGACAGCCAAGGCTACACAGAGAAACCCTGTCTCAAAAACAACAACAACAACAACAAAACAACAACAACAACAAAAGAATTGCCTGAGGCTGGAGTNTGCAGTGCCTTGAAGGAGTCAAAGCTATGGTTTCAGGGGAACTGGCTCTTCTCACTGGGATGTGTTTACCAATGCTAAGGCAGATGTGTCTGAGGGGTCCTGTGCTCTCTTTGCAAGCATTATCTAATTTAGATCTCTGCTGGCCTTGGACATTTCCTTCCTGTAGATAGAGGATGCTGGACATCTTAATAAGCTTGCTTGGCATAAGACAGCTGTGCAGGACCTCCTCACTCCACACTTTATCTTTTCTGTCTTTCTCATCCCCAGGTCTACTCTCTATCTGAAATCTTTCATTGAGGAACAACCTGCTAGTCCACATCAAGGGAAAGTCAATTTACTTTCAACAGTAAATTGGAGTCTTTAGAGTGACATTGTGGGTTGTTCCCTAATTTATTTCATAAGAGACTCGGCACTATTATACTGAATCTAAAGCCCGTAAAATCTTTGGAGACATTTTTCATTGTGGATGTGCATGCATTTTCACAGTGTGGTATTGATCTTCCCATAAAGTAGGTACTTGAGAATCACATGTGTTTGTACAAAACATTCAAAACAGTACTTACGTGTCTTCCCTCATCATGCTTAAAATGTCTCTGCAAAAACAAAAAAGAAGTGTTACAAATTTAGCTTGTGTCTGNTTATAATGTTTTCCAGTGAATGGGAGCATGTTACCTGTCTAGATTTATCAGCATTCTATGGAGGAAAAAGAGAAACAGGAAGTAATTAATACACTCCATTTTTCATATTCACCTTAAATTTGCCATTTAAACATAATGATATTTGAAAGGATTAAAATTAGACTTCTCTACAAATAATTTACTGTAGCTATTATTTACTTTTGTCCATATGTTTTAANGTGTGTAGGCACAATACCTACTNCACACTGTGTAAAGATTATCCTTGCAGTACTTAAAGGCTGAATTCTGTGCCCCAATATATGGTTGCAATGCTTATTCTGAGAATTGCCTGTCTCGATTTTGTGTGAAATACCACTAATAGAAGTGTGCAGTAGTGCAATATTTAATTCATACCTACAGAAGAATGAAAATGGAAAGGAAGTTCTGAGTTTATTATTTATAAGGATAAGTAGTCAGTAGTTCAAGTGCTGCTTATTACTGAATCCTTGGGTTATAAAGACCATTCNANNCTTTCCCTTACTTTGTTAGAGTTGGATTGTTTTTCTTCATGTACATTTTGTAGCAAAATGTGATAAGTGGTCATTTTTATAAACAATGTATTGTTAAAACACTGTTTTGGGNCAGAATTATCACATTTTTTATTTCATAGTTTTCAAATCCTAGACTTCTAAATAATGTGTAAAGTTATGTAGATTCATTCAAGAAAATGAGCATAGAAAAGATTTAAAGTTGTAAACCTCCATTCAAATATAAGTAAACATTACTCAGAGTGTAGGAATAATAGCAACTCTTTGGATACTTGGTGAAAACTCCTTCTTCACACTTTCTGGATNTATTTACAATCACAGAGACCAAGCAAGCAATGATCAAGGCAAAGACANGGAGNCTCATGCTTACTGAACCCTGGAAAAGTATAGGTGGCAGATTTAATAACCATCTTGTGGCTTCTACACAGAATCATTGAGGACCATGGTGTGCTCCTAGCCCATTAACCTAAAATATCCTGAGTGTTCACAATGACTTAGTGGAGGAATTGATGATTGATTTGAANTGAGCTGATAAGAGAACACTAAAGTTAAGTGTAAACACACTAATTGGCAGCATTATGAGTTATTTACAAATTAATATATTTACAAATTAGAATGAAAATAATATAGAGGGTTTGTAATACAGTTAAAAATTATCCAAAGATCGTTACTTAGAGTTTTTATATTAANGATAATTTATAATAATTGTTAATTGGATGGAACACAGGGCCCCCAATGGAGGAGCTAGAGAAAGTACCCAAAGAGCTGTAGGGGGCTGCAACCCTGTAGGTNCAACAACAATATGAACTAACCAGTACCCCTTGAGCTCNTGTCTCTAGCTGCATATGTAGCAGAAGATGGCCTAATCGGCCATCATTGGGAAGAGAGGCCCC
>NC_034602.1:76681957-76690572 GCF_900095145.1 Mus pahari | reverse complement strand
GCCAAGTAGTGGGAGTGGGTGGGTAGGGGAGCAGGGGCGGGGGAGGGTATAGGGAACTTTCGGGATAACATTTGAAATGTAAATAAAGAAAATAATAAGAAAGAAAGAAAGAAAGAAAGAAAGAAAGAAAGAAAGAAAGAAAGAAAGAAAGAAAGAAAGAAAGAAAAGAAGTGATTCATAGCTATACTGGGATATTTACTTTAAACCATTTATTCACACAAATTATGAAGTGAGATTAAATAAGTCTTTCATTATTTAAATGGAAGGCAGATAACCAAGTAGTCACAAGGAGGTACATACAGATGCACACATATATATTGATATTAACTTGCACATTAACTGATATACTGAAAAACACAAAGGAAATTCTTGAAATATCAAAACACTTTAATGAAAAGTTATAGGTAAATGGAAATGAGTTAAAGAGAATGAGTAGGTGATATAGAAAACAATGTGCATTGTTAACAATGTAAGTTCCAAAGAGGAAAATATGTGTTTTCTGTGAAAAATATTTTGAAAAGTTGCTAAAACAGCAACAATAAAAAGTTAACTTTTGAAATAAAATAACTTAGGAAAGTTGTTTTATGTGTAGAGAATTCATCTAAACAAGCCTTGCTTGCAGAACTTAGGAAGTTAAGACAACTTAAAACTGGAATCTCAGGAAGACCCAAGTATTAGGAACTCAAAAAAGTACATAAGCAGCAAACAATGCTGGTGAAGGTGATTCTCCCGGGGTTGGGCTTAGGGGCTGGAGTTGGGGGTGCTCAGTTGGGCAGAGGTCTAAAGAAATGCAGGTTGGATGAGTCAATAGTCACACTGAGATGGTTTTAGTACAGTGCTTTAGTTGCTTTTGAGCCTTTCCATGCTATAAGAAACCCCTATATAAGTTTCTGTATGGATTCCTAGTAGGTTCATTTCAGTATCAAATGGGCCAATGGGAATTCCATTATTTTCTCTGTGATTTTTGATTAGGGCACTATCTTGTATGAGCAGACATTTGTTCTCATGTCTCTGAGAAACTTACCCAATGTGCTTCTTCTATCTTGGATTTTTTACAAATGGAAACATTTTCACAACAGAAATTGTTTTGTTTTCCTGTGAATTTCAATCTAACATTTAAAATTAATGTAAAAATCATTATTGAGAATGTGACTATTGGCTATTTAGGAAATAAAATAAGAAAGATACAATGATTTGGTAGGAAACAAGGGAGAAGAAAAACACAACTCCTAATTCTACATAATTTGTTGGAAGATCACTGGAGTTTGCTCATAGGAACTCATGCAGGTGACATATGGGGCTACCATATTTTAAATTCTTAATGAATAAAACTTTACAGAAGTTAATGTGCTACTGGCTAATTTACATTTGATCAGTTTGAACATAACCATTCAGCCATGAGGGTAGAATAGAAGGTACCCAGGGTGAGCTTGATATGATCAGCAGAGTTGCACCCTCCAGACAATAAGCCTGCTCAGAAGGCTGAGTATTTAAACACACCAGAACCCCAAACCTGCTTTTCTAAAATAGTGTCAATTAAAGTCATGCTAAAGAACCTGAAATAATGGCCAAAACCTGTCACTCAAACCAGTGGTAATCAACTTGAAAAGGTGATTTTACAATAGCAGTGTATGACCCAGAAATAACAGGAAAGGGATCATCATTGCTAACCCTTCAGATCTTCTAAGCATTTGTCAATAAGCAGGGACATTCACCCTGATAAAAAGGAGCATAGAAGTAGTGGATATATTAAGGCCATATTTCTGTAGAATCACTATAATTTTCTCTGTCTCAAGGAAACAGTTCCAAATCAGGGAGATCTTTTCAGAACTTTCCCTGAGTGTACTGGCTGGTTTTGTGTGTCAACTTGACACAAGCTGGAGTTATCACAGAGAAAGGAGCTTCGGTTGAGGAAATGCCTCCATGAGATCCAGCTATAAGGCATTTTTACAATTAGTGATCAAGGGGGAGGGCTCTGTGTGGGTGGGACCATCCCTGGGCTGGTAGTCTTGGGTTTATAAGAGAGCAGGCTGAGCAAGCCAGTAAAGAACATCCCTCCATGGCTTCTGCATCAGCTCCTGCTTTCTGACCTGCTTGAGTTCCAGTCCTACATCCTTTGGTGATCAACAGCAGTATGGAAATGTAAGCCGAATAAACCCTTTCCTCCCCAACTTGCTTCTTCCTCATGATGTTTGTGCAGGAATAGAAACCCTGACTAAGGCAGAAATTGGTACCAGCATAGTGGGGTGGGTATTCCTGTGACAACCTGACCATGTTTTGGGGAGGATTATGGAAGGACTTTGGAACTTTGGGCTAGAAGATCCATTCAGTGTTAAGAGCTCTGTCGAATGTTGTGTAGTAGCTTGTTAGATAATGTTGAGATCAGTGCAGGAGATGGAGGCCTGGCTTGTGAAATTTCAGAGGGAAGATGAAAGACTCTTTTGAGGGCCATTTTTATTTTGATTGTGAAAATTCCGTGGTTTTTGGTTAGCTGGGGCTGAAGAATCAGCTGTGATTAACAAGATACCAGAACTACTAAAGTGAAATCTTTGCATTACTGGGACTATTGGTGCTGGATAACGGGAGCTAAAAAATTAGTGGTGATTAATGAAACCAGCATCATTGAGGTGACATCTTCTGGGAAGTGTTTTCTAAGAGCACAGAGGCTGTGTTCCAGAGATAACTAAGGTTGTACCTTGTGCTGTGGCTGGACTTGGTAATGTGTAAGAGTTACCCAGGTGGTACTGGATTTGAAGGCATGAAGGGATCATGCAGAGCAGCTGAGGCTTGGCACTGTGAGAGGCCATGGAAGGCCACTGGTGAAGGTGCAGCCTTAGTTGCAATTGATGGCCCAGGACAGAAGGGGTCATGCAAAGGACTTGAGGCTTGGCACCATGAAGAGAGCCTATGAGAGGCTGTTGGTGAAGCCTAGTTACAGCAGAAGACAGCAGTGTTTGGAGATGGCAGTACCATAAGAAGACCACCAAGAATAGCAGCAGCAGTGCAGTACAGGCAGCTGGAGCCTAGAAGACAAGCTGTGTGCTACAAAGTACAGGGCTAGAGAAGTGACCCAAGCCCTTGGAGGAACCCAGAAGACCGTAAGTTGGATCCCAGACATTGGACAGTTGGAAATGGATTTTTGCTTTTCATTGTGACTGTGCCCTGATGCTGCTTTTCCCTCTTGAAGGAAGTATTTTAGTGGAACCCACAATTAAGAGACTTTTAATTGTAAAGACTTTGGATTTTAAGAGAGATTGAAATTTTAAGAATTTGCAAAGACTGTGGGACTTTTAAAGTTGCTAAGATCTTGGGGATAAATAAGAAAGTAAGGGTTGAGGCTTACTAGTGATGTATTTATGTGACAAGGGGTCAATTGTACTGGCTGGTTTTGTGTGTCAACTTGACACAAGCTGGAGTTATCACAGAGAAAGGAGCTTCAGTTGAGGAAATACCTCCATGGGATCCAGCTGTAAGGCATTTTCTCAATTAGTGATCAAGGGGGAGGGCCCCTTGTGGGTGGTGCCATCCCTGGACTGGTAGTCTTGGGTTCTATAAGAGAGCAGGCTGAGCAAGCCAGGGGAGGCAAGTCAGTAAAGAACATCCCTCCATGGCTTCTGCATCAGCTCCTGCTGTCTAACCTGCTTGAGTTCCAGTCCTGCATCCTTTGGTGATCAACAGCAGTATGGAAATGTAAGCTGAATAAACCCTTTCCTACTCAACTTGCTTCTTGGTCATGATGTTTGTGCAGGAATAGAAACCCTGACTAAGACACTGAGTGTGTAAAATTTGTTTTTATTTCTACTCAGTAAAAATAATAAAAATATCTATGACAATGCTGGAACCATTGTTTGTTTCAAATGTGATTCCCATAGAAAGCTAGACAATTATATTTTTACAGTAGTTTTGAGTATTTTGTGTATAAAGTCGATTCGAACATTTGCCAAATTCATTATTTTGTTGATTTAGACAATAGAATTATTTTCTTCTCAGAAAAAAAAAATTGGCTTTAGAAGCTTGGTACTGTGTACATCAAAAATAGCTGTGTCCTTACAACTGAGAATTAAATGAATGGCCTTTGAGGAAACCATAAATTTACACAGTAAAGAAAAAGAAGGGAAATTCTGCTTCTTATATCCTAAGGAGTCTATGAGACCCACTTGTTGGCCATTTTTCTTTTCCACAGACATTTTTGCTTTCCCATAGATAATGCATCTCTAGAATTTTCTCAAGTCTGTAATGTTAAGGGAATCTATCACGCCTGCCCTCTGAAAGACCCAACAAGTAGCTTGAAGAGTCAGATGCAGTTATTTGAACCCAACCAAGGGACAGAAACAGCTGACCCCTGTTGTTGAATTAGGGAAGGCTGAAAGAAGCTGAGGAGAAGGGCTATTCTGTAGGAGGACCTACAGTCTTAATTAATCTCCACCCCAGAAATCTTTCAAACATTCCCCCCCCCCACCCACCCAACACACAAACAGTAGAGGACTTCTGGGTCTGTGTTCATTCAGAGATTATGCACCTAACCCTCAAGAGACTGGAGGCCCAAGGGAGTTTAGAGGTCAAGTGGGGTGGGGTGGGAAGGAGGTGTGGGATGTGGAGCAATCAGTCAGAAGGTGTATGGGGAGGCACAGGGAATGGAATATGGAGTATAAAAAATGATAATAAAATTAAATTTAAAAATAAATAAGTTAAAACAAAAATGTTTAAATATTTCTGATTTTTATTGAAAATTTTTTCATATAATATTTTCTGTCTTTTGTTTCCTTTCTCCAAACTCATTTCAGAGCCTTTCTACCTTCCAATCCACCCAAGTTCACACCTTTTCTTGCTCTCTCTCATTATAAAATAACAGACATTAAAAATAAAATAAAGGGAGGCCATACTAGCACTATGGACCCAGGTGAGACTTCACCCTCTCCATTGCCAACCAAAAGCCCCCAAAATACACTCCCTTTTCTGGGTCCATATTCTGGTCCACAACTTTGGCAGAAGACTTCTGCTTTCTAAGAAGCCATGTCTGTTTCTGGGACCTTAGATGAGCTATGACCCACAGCCCACTAATACTCCTTTAAAACCCTCCAAAACACCCCATCCCCTGGGAGTTATACTTCAGCACACACATCCAGCTGCCCATCCACAAATCCAGGCCTACAGAAGATACTAGAAGGAAAACTTCAACCTTAGGAGGTTAACTACACCCTAGAAAACAAAAGAAATAAATAATTACACAATAGCAAAACCAAAAGAAGGAAACTCACACCCCACCACTGTCAGGAGCCATAATGAGACAAGTTAATAACTAGCAGGTGGTCATCCTGAAATGGCCTGCTTTGGATTATTATATAATCTGAGACAGGTGTGCCCTTATTAAGCAAGGCTGTAAGGGATTCATTTTAGGAAAGATTCCTGCTATTAATATGCTTTTCCTGTTATTATTAAACATAAACATCACTAATTAATAGCACAGTCCTTTGGAGAAGATCTCTGCAGATGCACGAAGATGTACTGTCTTGTAATGACACTATATAGACAAATAGATGACTTAAGTTTTAATAATGATCCTATATGAATTCCTAAAATTATATCTGTTTACTAAGCTCTTTTATAGTGGGACTGCTATTAGTTCCTTTTTCTGATAGTCAAAATGCATTGAGAACTCTGACATTCTCCCAAGTGTGACCAGTTAATTGCTCTTCGATGGTAACCAGACTTTCTCCTACTCCAATCACATTCCAAGAGGCTGTAAAACCAAAGGTCATAAAATGGGACTAACAATTTATTATAGGTGCTAGGACAGAAGGTAGAATATTGACTGAGTTTATCTATACAAAACTTCACTAATAACTTAGTTACGGTTTTGAATCTGTGGAACTGAGACAGGTCATGGATGTTTAGTCAGATAATTACCCCTAAAGGATATGCATGTAAACATTCTCTGTTGTAAACTTCTATTTCAGTTTATGATTTGATATTTTGTGTGAACTTGTGATGAACCTTGTAACATGTGATCATGGATTCTGAATGATGTTTAAGTGCTGAGGACAAAGAGAAGAGTCAGGACTGTGGTGNGAGGAACAGAAGTGAGAAGAACTGAACTGAGAACAGGTTTTTAGACAGAACACTTTTTAGTTAGAATTGAACTCAAGAAGAACTTAAAAGCATAGCTTTTGGAGGAAAGGCGTCGATAGTAAGAGCACGGTTGTGACTTCAGAGCAGTAGGGGGGACAAGATTAGACGGAGAATTCAGAGTAGAATACCTTAGAAACAATAGGTAATATTAAAAAAAAAACAAAACAAAAACCAAAAACCTAAGAGAGCAATGTGCAGAATGCAGAGGGAAAGAGGAAAAAAGAGGAAGCTGCAGAGAGCAGAAAGGACAAGCAGGCTTCCCCTTACCATGAGACAGAACAGGTCCCACAGGACAAGGCAGGCTCGGTCTTATTAAAAGGAAAAAAGCTTTTTTCTTACCAACATGGGTTCAATTCATTTAGCATTAAACAGGTGGAAGCCTTTTCTTTCTCTTTGCAATAAAGATTGGAGTTCATTTTTCATCCAGAATGAGTAAGTTCTTTCTGCATCTGTGCTTGGTCTTTTGTTCCATATGAATATGTAAGTATGGATGTGTGTGTGTGTGTGTGTGTGTGTGTGTGTGTGTGTGTATAAGTATGTAATTGTGAGAGTGCATGCAAGTTGGGTCCAACTGGCTTGAATGGATATGTATAAATGAGCATGTATGAATTTGTATATTAATTTATGTGAGATTATGCATATTTGCTTATGTAAAAGTTTTTCCTTCTGCAAGTGTTAGTTTCTTCTCCTGGCTCAGTAGAAGTTTATTGCTCCAAACTTCCCCCTAGCCCAATAAGCAAGAGGCATCTGGACAATAAGGAAAAGGCTCTAGCAATTAATCCTTTACTTAATCTCCTGCTGTTTTAGGATGAGGTGCTAAGTGCCTGAGAATGTAGACTTTGGCCTCAGAGGAACACAGAAGGCAGGCCAGCTACAATAGCATAGTAACTTAGACTTAGATAAATAAACTTTTTATTATACAGCAACCCTAAATATCTCGTAAGACAAAGTCTTACCCCTGAATTCCTTAAGACCAAGTTTTACCCTCTGCTGATGCTCTTCCCCTTCTGCTACCTCAAGAATAACCAACAAGAAAGAAGAACCTCCCTGCTGGGGCTGGCACACCACTACCACCACCAAAATAACAAGAATTATTAGTTATTAATATCTCTCAACATCAATGGATTCAATAACAGAATGGATACAAAACAGGATATATACTGCCACATAGAAGAAACATAATTAACATCAAAGCTGGACATTACCTCAGAGTAAAGAGCTGAAAAAATATTTTCTAAGCAAATGGTTAAATCAAAGATTTACACAAATGATAAACAGTCTGAGAAAACGTCCTTTACAATAGCCACAAATAATATGAGATATCTTGGTGCATCTAAGGAAGACATGTATGACAAGAACTTCAAGGCTTTGAAGAAAGAAATGGAAGGAGATATCAGAAGATGGAAAGCTCTCCAATGCTTGTAGATTTGTAGGATTAATATAGCAAATATGGCCATTTTACCAATAAAAATTTAAGGATTCAACGCAATCCCCATCAAAATTCCAACACAATTTTTTACAGACTTTGAAAGAACAATACACAACTTTGTAAGGAAAGCAAACAAACAAACAAACAAAAAACAGGATAGCTAACACAATACTGTACAATAAAAGAATTTCCAGAGGTACTGCCATCACTGATTTCAAGTTGTACTACAGAGAAATAGTATTAAAAAACTGTATGGTATTGGGATAAAAACAGACAATTTTATCCTTGGAACCAAATAAAATGTCCAGAAGTAAGTCGATACACCCATAGACACTTTATTATTGATAAAGAAACCAGAAATATACCAGGGAAAACAGAAAATATCTACAACAAATGACAGTGGTCTAATTGGATGTCTCCATCAAGAAGAATTCAAATAGATCTATATTTATCGTCCTACACAAATTTCAAGTCCAAGTGGATAGAAGAACTCAACATAAAAAAAAGATACCAGATAGAAGAGAAACTGGGGGATAGCCTTGAACTCATTGGAACAGGAGACATCGCATTTGTGAAACAATAACAAGGTTGTGAATATGCCTAACATGATATAACTATCCCTCATACAATCGCAAACGCATTTGCAAATTTACAATGGGGCAATGTTCCTTGGGAGCATGCTTTTAGTGTTTCAACTTAAATACAAATTGATGTTAAAGAAAATAGAAGAAAGACAAATGTATTTGTTAGCAAAATAAGACAGGAGCATTCATATTACTTTATAATCCTCGTTTCTGCAACTGGTTACATGACCTTAAGTGGTATTTATAACTACCTTCCTCTACTACTTGGCTCTTTTCCTGGAAGACTGACCCATACCTTCATTCCTGAAGGGTCTGTGTCCTTTGTCATCCTGCTTGGATTAGGCTGTTGTAGTTTCCCATTGACTTTAATCACAGGACATGGTAGTACTAAGAGATGCCCTAAGGGATCTCCTACATTCCAGACATAATCTTGCTTACCTCCATTGTGGAGAGGTAATCCAATTTCCCCATGG
>NC_034602.1:76674929-76680613 GCF_900095145.1 Mus pahari | reverse complement strand
AATAGCCATTGTGTCTCAAGATCTCCATTCCAAGATCCAGATCAGAAACTTCTCTCTCCCAGCCTCCAGATTAGGGTCACTGGTGAGCCTTCCAATTCTGGATTGTAGTTCATTCCAAATATAGTCAAGTTGACAACCAGGAATAGCCACTACACCTGTGGTGGCCCGGTGCATGCCACCAACAGTTTGATTTTTAAAATAAACCCTAGTCTATTTATCGTGTATTGATACATGGCATTTTTTCCTTTCATCTGTTGCTATCTATTTATTCTTCCCTAATTCTTTTATCACCTAACTTAAGTAAAGGAACCATGATGTTAACAGATCTGTGCCTCCTAATGCAGCGACCCTTTAATACAGTTCCTCATGTTGTGGTGACCCGACCATAAAATTATTTCATTGGTACTTCATAGTTAATATTACTACTTATATTAATCATAATGTAAATATCTGTGTTTCCTGATGGTCTTAGGTGAGCCCTGTGAAAGATTGTTTAACCTCCAAGAGATTCATGACCCACAGGTTGAGAATCACTGCTATAAATCATGACCTTCTTCAGGAAATGCACTGCAGTTAAAATATTTGAAAATTATTATAAATTAAATGTAAATTTTTTTCATTCATGTAGGAAGAGTATAATGAAACCATTATTTCACTCATTATTTGATGTGGTCATTCCTGGATGTGCGAGATGGAGTATGATGGAGGATTAGCATGCTCCTGATAACAACAGTGTCCCCCTGTCATAGGTATAGTAGCCTCATGATCAGGAAGTATAGAAGTAGATTGTTCTAAGGATTTGTGAGACAAAATATGTCTGATATTTACTTATTATCTAAAGCCAACACTGTAAAACCTTTGGTAAAAGCATGGCATTAATTAATGAAGAAAACACCAATAAATGGCATCTGGCAAGTGTGCCATGTTATTGGCACTGAAAAATGCAACCTCCAAATGGATATTTAGAGAAGGCATTGGTCGGAATTCCTCCTCTTCTTCCAGTTTTCCTCTTCTATGCCTGCTCTACCCCTGCACTTCACCACTATTCCTGACTATTTAAACTGGAGCTGAGGATCACTTGAAGGTCCTCATGCTTGTGTATAAACACTTCACCATCAAACTATCTCATTGACTTCCATTAGATCCATCTTGAAATCTATACTTAAACAAAAATATGTATATCCACTTCTCTGTAACTGAACCCTGTGCTTTTTGCAGTTGTCATAGCCTTTATTGGCATATCAAACATTAGTAAAGGTCAGAGGTGTAACACCAGTGAGTTACTAGGTTGTCAGCTTCACATAAACCTCATAAAATAATGCTAATGAACATTTGTGTTGACCAAGGCTTGGTTCCTCCATTCACATACATGTATTTGAGTTAGATGAGCTGGTCTTTGTATTTTGTTTTAAACATGATATATTTAAAAGGGAATAATGGAAGAATGAAGGGGAAGAAATTTCTAGAAAGAAAGCTTAATGATTGTAAATAATTATTAGGAACCAAGTGGTTGCATAAGGTCATGAATATAATTTCTCAATGAGAAGTGAAACACTAAGTTATTATAATATTTGCATCTGGCTTAAAGGAGAATAAGCACAAATAACATTTCAAATTAGAATTTCCCAGATGTTAAAATTTGATGTTACCTTTTAAATTATATACCTTTTATCAGAATACACACACATAAAAATATTCTGTATGAATCATGAAAGAAGTCACAAACAAAGCAGAAGGGGAAAATACCTTCAGCCAATATTCTGCAATATTTCAGCATGTAAGGCTACAGCGAGTTTGCAATTTGGTCTAAATTTAATCCTTAAAGTGATACCAAGATTGGGAGGTGAGTCTACTCTGAGAAAAATGGGTAATATCATTAATTTCTCCAAATGCCTAATGAATGAGTTTGATTATCATGTAAAAACAGATGTTTAAATGTGAAATTGGAAGTGTCTTTT
This sequence comes from Mus pahari, assembly GCF_900095145.1. Classification (NCBI taxonomy): domain Eukaryota; kingdom Metazoa; phylum Chordata; class Mammalia; order Rodentia; family Muridae; genus Mus; species Mus pahari. The sequence continues at coordinate 76,678,655 of NC_034602.1, read as the reverse complement.
TCACCTCCACATCAAAATGTGTGATTCTACCAGGCTTTCCTTTATAATAACCCTAAGGTTAGTATATCCTTACCTAACACCTTCAGCAGCTTTGATGGTCAGGTGTTTTACTGCCAAAGTCTGCCACACTCCTGAAATGTTCCTTTTCTTAGCAACATACTGAGTGCAGAGGAGAGATTGTGTTTCTGTGTCTGTGGCATCTCCTACTTTCTTTAGAATAGTGGGGAAAAAATTGATAAACACAAAATAGACAAATAAATAAATGTAAATATGAACTTAGATATGTTCAGCAGACAAGTGAACACAGAGAAGAAATGGAAGTGTAGTCATTGGAGACAACTGTCATCGCCTGCTTTGTGAATGAGGAGAGACTGTGAGTCCAGGCAGAACAATAGGAAAGGAGGAGAGAGTGAAGAACTGTCACAAGGGGCAGATGTTGATGATATAAGACTCATTACGATAAGAAAATTCTAATAAGAGGTTAAAAATGTCCTGCCATGGATAACAGTGCCAAGATTAAGACATCTGTAAATAACATTCAGGCTATCTGTGCTTCATAAACCTCTCCTGAACACAAATGAAAATTTGTAATTCTGTGTAAACAAAAACAATTAGTATCTGATGAAAAGTACCTTGTATTAGTTAGAATTTGTGGCTTTATGGGCAATATCTTTTAATTGTATGACTTTTGCTTATATTTATAGATCAATTTAACAATATTTTAAGTAATACACCATTTTATTATACTTAAATAATCTCATGGATTGAATTAAAATATCCCAGTTACATATAAAATGCTGTTAGCTATTCCTTTTTACATAGCATAATTTTAATCTTACAGTGCAATCAATGTAAGATTTCAAGTGTAAATGATATAATTTTTTAAGATTTGTAAGATTTCCTTCCCTACATTGGTGTTTTACTGAAGAGTGTTTTAAATATTAGCTAGTTCTGCTTATATTTCTAAATAGCTATATTATCTTAAATAACACAATTTCTCAAGTCTAAATTTTACAAATGATATCTAGGGTCCCTTCTAATCTTTGTCGTTTTGAGTGGTAGTCTACTTTACTCTTTGTGCTGCAATTCTCTTTCTATGCATTTATCAGATCTCATGTTTGCATAATTCAGTCCCATTACCCAAGTCCTAGGACACATTGCACTCATTGTATCGTTTTTTTGTTCCAATGCTATTGAGAAATCTCAGTGAGAGTGAATCTTTCTTTGTGAAAACTTCAGATCTTAAGTTGAACCAGCCTGGATTGCTAACTTTGGTTCTTAGACAGTTATGGTCTAAAGTTTACCTTACTCAAAACATCAACTCTATTTTAAGTTTGTAGTTTTTCTATTTTTCACTGGAAAATTCTCTTGCTCTAGTATATTATTCACTCTTTCCTTGATCACAATTTTCTCATTTTCTGGCTCAGAACCAATCTATAAGTATATTGATTAAAGCAACTTAAAGTTGCTGAGAGTGTCTCAAGGAAATACTGCATCTATTGCACAAGACGCAAAGCATTTTTTTTTCTGAGAAAATTAAAAGGAAATGTTGCATGAGTAAAGCTTGATCACTTCTGTATCCATTTTCTTAGAAGTCATATGTTGTTCCCTGGCATTGGCAATCACAGGGCAGCCAAAAAGTTTCCTAAATTGGCTTATGGCAATGGAAATTTTTCAATATTTTTTCCTAGATTCTCCCTGACTTAGAACATACACAAAATTAAAGTTAATTTGACTGAAACTTAGTCTTTGCCATTAAATTCAGAATAAAGAATTGTGGTTAGTAAAAGATGGTTCACAAACTCAACAGGAAAAATGAAAATATATTTATTTTTCTGCAATTGATAATAAAAAATTATTCACTAGTTGAAACCCTCATTAAGAATAATGAATAAAAATAAGTTAAGTTTAATATCAAATTAACTAGTTAACTTTTTATTTATTTATACTTATTTACACTGTATACCATGAACAAGTTATGTAAACACACCTTAAAATGATGCCACATAAAATAAGAATCATTTTAATCCTCTGATATAAATTCTAATTTAAATTAATGAAAGCAGAAAATATTTCAATTATCATTGTTCTAAGATCAAAATATTTTAATGTTTAATAACAAAAAGTCAAAACCAGTTTTCAAAAAAATTAAAAATAAAAATGAAACCAATAAATCAATATATAGTAGTCATTGGCTATGCTTTCTCAATTGCTATAGCAAAGACTTGACTACTGCGAATGTTACTATCTCTCACAAATTTAGTATGATGTTAGTGTAATATCTGTTCAGAAAAAAGATCATTAATTAGACATATGATAAAGGTTTTACTTTAAAAGAAAATTTATATTTTACAGACAGAGAATAATAGAGAGAAGCATTATAGAAGGACCAGCATCAAACAGAAAGAGCTAAATTCTTTTAAGAATATCATCCATTATGTACACATTAGAATTTGAGACACACAATTTGTAACTCTACAAACCAAGTACTTTGAGCCTCCTTCTGCTCTTTCAGCTTTTGCTATGGTAATTCTGCCAATATCCTATTGACCCTGTGGTTTTCAGTTTTGTTCCTTATCACTATCTTATTGTAAAGCTTTTTCTCACTGAGGGGGGGGAGGAAAAACTTAAAAAAGGATAAAGAAAATGTCCATGAGCAAGTTTGTTTTAATAAATTGTTGCTAAGATAATATGCTCTCTGGAAATAGTCATTACACAAATGCCTTTCTCCTGAGAACCTCCTATGCACCCCTATTGTCTACAGAACACGTCATGTTCCTTAAGACTACAACGTTCTTTGCTTATCATTATCTGCCCCCATTTCCAATCTTGTCTAGATAAACTGCTTGAACTAGTTTAAGTACTTGTTCTTCACATGCAAGACTCTAGTCTCTCCATATGTACTATAGAATTTGTTTTTACCCTAAGGTCAACCCAGTCTTCAACTGTATCAAAATTCTGTCCAGAACTCATGGTTCTGTGCATCTCCTTTCCCTCTATCATGCCACTATATGACATTAACTGTCCCTTCTCTGTCAGTTGTATATTATTACAAGTTTATTAAAATGCTCATTAGGCTTCATAAGTAGGTTTTTCTGCCTGCTTTCCTATGAAGATTATGACTGACTCACTTAGTATTTCTTTATTGCAGCATGTAGGAAACTACTAAGACACTTGAAATAACATATTTAATCTGGATTGTCCCTTTTACCATGGGCTACTGTTATACTTCATGTAGTGTTCATGTATGACTAACGTTAAGGTCTAGTCATAATACAGATATTGTCTTCTTTCTAATGTTGAACTTCTTAAGTTTTGTTAGCTCAGAGTCATATTAAAGAATGAGAAAATGATATTTTTCACTTTCAGTTTCTGTATTTTTATCCTAACATACATATTGTTTTCTTTAATCCACTCTTTCTCTCCTCTCTTAGTAAGACCAGTATGTTCTGTTTAGCTTGTACTCTTTTGAATGTGACTTGGAGCCAGCAAAACTCATACATTTATCCTTACTGCAGGTGTGCCCCTGCAGCTTCCCTTAACTGGCCTCTTTTCTTTTAGCCTACAATTCTTCCCTGTTCCCATTACCTTGCTATGATTCTGGATGTCCTGACTACCTGGTAACCATCTCATGAATCTCTATATTCTATTCTAAATTTCTCAGTGCACTAAAGAGTGTATATATATATATATATATATATATATATATATATATATATATATATA
>NC_034602.1:76640098-76674793 GCF_900095145.1 Mus pahari | reverse complement strand
TATATATATATATATAATGTATATATATATATATATATATATACATTAAAGAAAGTGATGGAGTTTCAATGGCACTGGCATCCTGTTATATCATGTATTTTGATCATATTCACTCTCCAAGTCCCTTTCAAATCCCTTATTTGTTGCTAGCTACCTTCCTTTCCCTACATCGTCTCCATTCCAATTTCACAGTTAACTCACCATTTCCAGTCTAATTTCTGCTCCTTCCTTGATATTTTTTCATGACAGAGTTTCTCTGTAGCAAGGTCATCTGTTTGGGTGGGCACTGAACTCACAGAATTCTGCCTGCCTCTGCATCCCACATGCTGGGATTAAAGGCCTGCAGCACTATACCCAGCTCTTGTTTTCCTGTCATGATTTGTAGTACATCTGACATTTCAATCACCCAGACAGGCATAGACTATTCATTCACTTCCCTAACTTCTTCTACTGCCCATTTTAATGACACCATCCTTTTTGTCATTCCAGTTCCTTATCAAAATCTCCCTACTTAAAGTCATTTAAAAATCTTTCGTAGACTGCAATAACTTTGTATAATCACATCCTTTAACTGATCACTGGGTTTATATTGTCATAATGTTTCAAAATCCCAAATATTTTACAATACTTTTTTATTTTAAATATTTTCAGGTTTTTAGTGATTAATGTTAATAAAATTGGTGAAATTCATAAGCATTTATGATTTGATTCTATCAAATATCTACCACAGTAGCTTAAATGGTTCCTCAAAGATGTCATATTGTGCCACTTATTGATCTCAAATTTCTACTTATTCTTTATCATCTAAATAAAGTAACAAACTCATCAGTACATTTGTCAAATATGTATAATTTCTCTACTAGACATATTAAATTGTATACATTGAAACAAAAATGCTACATTTAAATTTGATATTTTCTCACAATATAATCCTAGAAGAGTTAAAGCATGGGCCATGGAACTTAACACGTGACCAAATAAAAATCAGCTATAGTGAGACAAACATGGGGTGGGTATAATTTACTATTAAATATAACAAGACTAAGCAAGGTATTCAGCCATATAGTGTCTTCATTTCCTAAATTTTGATAATGAGAAAAAAAGAGCAACTTCAAATTGTTTTACAAAAAAAAGACAAGATAATGATTATAATGTATTTAGTGGTTGTTACAAGGTGCATTAAAAAGATAAAAGTCTGTAATCACTATTATTAAAAATATTAATGTTTGCTAAGTAAATAAATTTCTATGCCTATTTTCAATAAATGATCAGGAAGAAAGAGAGAGACAGAAAGAGAGAGAGAGAAAGAGAGAGACAAAGAGAAAGAGAGACAGAGACAGAGAGAGACACACCCAGAGACATAGAGAGAGAAAGAGAGAAATGCCTTTATTGGTGTTGGTAAAACCCTGAATCCTTATATACTTTAGCAAAGAATTAGGTTTATCCTCAACCCACTTGCAGACTTTTTCTTACAGATTCATAGCTTTACCTTTTATACAAACCTTATAGATTCCTTTTCTGATTTCTTCTATTACTATGTAAAATATATTCCTCATGCATACTGAACATTAGTTTAATGTATTTACTTTTTTTTCCAAATCTGGTGAATGTGAACAATCAAGGGTTTGCTACACATGACTAGGGTATCTTAGCATTATTGAGTTCTTAGTGCTCAGGTTAAGATGAAATCCTGGTCTCTGTAATGTTTTGTGTATTTTTGATGTTTCCATATCATTGCTGCATAACTGAGGTTAAAGCCCCCCCCCCCACTTGACTGGAGGAACATGCAGTTATTTTAAGTTATTGGACAATTGCCTTTCCTGGGAAAGTTCCTTAACCAGCTTGTGAATTGCTGCCTTGTTTAATGTACCCCAGAATTTCTTGGTAAAGACAATAGAAAGAAACCATTTTCTAATCACGTGGACTTCTTGGAATTGAAGGGACTTTTTGAATATCTTACAAACCACAAAATTAGCATGTCATTAAGTGCAGTATATATACAGTCACAGAGTCTGATAGGACATCATCCTTTCAGCTTTACCTCCTCTCTTGTCCTCCACTAAAGGTAAGAACTTCAGACGTAAGTTTGAAATATTACTTACATTATTTCAAATACATACTAGATGATATTATAGAAAGAATAGATTTACTTAAAATACAGCTTTTAAAAATTAGGTATTTAAAAAAGGATGAGATTATTTAAAAGGATGGCCTTTTAAAAGGCAGAAATGCCTAGAAAAATTTGGTACAAATTGTAATGACAACTGGCTTCATAAAATTGGAAAAATGTAGTAAAAAAACACAAAGCCAGTGACTATTATGAAGGGGAGACTAAGAATTGTCTCCTAAGTAAGCTATCTTATTTGATTTGATGTATTTTAGTAATATAATACCCTCAAATTATATCATGTAAAATATATATTTATTATACAGCTGTTAGATTTATTATATAGCCATTACATGTTTATAAACAAGAAGATTGTAGCCATAAAATCCAGGGACTTGGAATTCTCGATCTAACTCATAGTACTACAAGAAGTATTAGAAACCATGTGGAAAATAGATACAGTCTTAAAAAATAAATTCTAGAACAGTCAGAACTGACTTAGAAGCAGTAATCATGGAAGTACAATGAATAGAAAGAACTGTTGCTTAGAGCATTCCACATATCAGTAAAGTTCTCGTTTAAAATTGGTGTAAAAAATTCCCAGGATTAAATATAAGAACTGCAGTGGGAATCTCCCTGCATATAAAATATACAAAGGCACAACTTTCTTTTAAGCTAGGATGATTTAATTATATAGAAACCCATGGAGGGGGATTTAGACAAGGAAGAGTTAATAATCAATAATACAACATCCCTCATAAAATCCAAAAAAAAAAAACACTTCTTTTCATTCATAGGATAAATTTCTATCTTCAAGTAGTGGATATAATGCTTTATAAATTTAAATTTTGATTTTTCATGCTGTGATAACTTACAAGCAACAAAACAGTTAATACACATTGTCTACCAATTCTCTCTAGAAGTGAGGCTCCATAGTGCTGAGATATTAATATTTTGTTCACTCTCTGGTCACCTATAAGTGCTCAAGAGTTTTCAATAAAGGGATTGTGAAATGTTTTGGTAGTTATGAGCTTTTCACAGCTTTTGTAAGGCACACATACAACTGTTAACCAAAGAGAGTTAACACAAAAGGCTGGAGAGAGTTGTGAGCTGAAGCCCACTGTGGCTGCAGCTGAAGACTGAGTGTTGTGTTTAGTAATAGTATTTAAGGACCAGAGTAGATCTTGACTTGTTAACTGACTAATCTGTTACTAATTCTTCACTTCATTCACAGGATTGACAGCCATGAAGGTCTTCATCCTTGCCTGCCTTGTGGCACTTGCTATTGCAAGAGAGGTATGTAAAGAAGATGTAAAGAAGAATCTGCTTCCTTACACACAATAGCAGCAGTGAACTCTTAATTTGTAGTCAGCTGGAGAGTTTGGAATCTGTTTATTTAATCACTACTTCTTTGGGAATCACACATTGTCTCAAAGTTCCTGTAGGGTCTCCAAGCTGGAACAAATGCTTACTGTATTACAGCATCACAAATTTTCTAACAACGACAAAAACAAAAACAAAAATAAAAAGTGAAACAAGGCAATAGAAGTTCATCGAATAAAAATGACTTCGCAAAAGTAGACTCACGTGTTCAGCACATGTGCAGCTTGGGGTATCTCATTCTGATGATAAAGTGCCTGCATCTCTTTAGATGAGTAGCAGGTCATGTTTTACTGTGCCTCTCCAAAGAAATATTCAGAGGAGGAAACATAATCAAGAATTGTGGCCATGCTATGAGTAGAGTCATAGGCATAATAAAAAAGTGGAAATTAGTGGAAATTAAAGTAACTTTTGCCAGTCATCAAAGATTATGTACACATTGATATAATATAGTAATGTACCAATACAAATTTGTTAAAATATCAAAGATTGTAAATATAAGTTTTCAAGATTATGAAAGCCATATATCTTTTTATAATTTCTGAAAGAGGTAAAAGACATGAAAATCAAATGGAAAGTATGTCTAGTAACAAAGTAGATATAGTAACTAATAATGTATTTTGACCGTTTGTTTCCTTTTACAGACGAATACATTTACTGTATCCTCTGAGGTAAGAGTTTATAGAGACAAATTTCTCACTCTAAAATTACTACATTTTTAATGATCTTGAAGTCCTAATTGGATATATAATTTAACATATGTATATATATTTTGTTTGTTTGTTTGTTTGTTTACAGACTGATAGTATTTCCAGTGAGGTAAGGCAATTGTCTCTCAGAGACAGTATATGTCATCTTTCTGTTGAGTTAAATCATGTTACTCAGACTCTAATATATCCCTTACACTATGTTAGGGGCAGAAAAGTATCTGGATAGCTTCATGTTCTAATCACCATTTGTTTCTTATTTGAAATGTCATCACTACCTCTTTAACCTCTCTTTGCTTTAGAAGCTCACAATCTTATTCACTACCTTGAGCTTTCCCTAATCTGAACTGGATTATTAATATTCACTGTGTGCCTTCTGACACTCATTGGCTAGGAACTATAATCCCAACTAAAGACAGTTGTCAATAGAAATGACATGCTTACTCTATAGTAGGTAGACTGGCTTGCAGAAGGACATATTTGGTTATAAAAGTTGTCATTTACACGATTAAGAATCAACAGGATTCAATGAAATACTAAATTTACCTGAGAGTATCACATGAAATGCTTATCATTCTTTTACCATGAAATACTTATCATGTGTTTATTATTTTCTCTACACACTGCTGCAAATACCTCAGAGGAAGTATTCATTTCTCATGGTTTATTTGAAGCCTAGCATAGTAGCAAGTGATCTCATAGTGACTACTATAATATGTTGTCATTAGTCTGTATTTTCAATTATGTTTGTGTGTTTTGATTTAAGAATGGCATTTAAAGTTCACTTGTAGACAGAAAGAATTAGCATTGTTTAGATATCTCTTTGTATACTTTGTTCACTAATTTATTTTTCTCTCTTGACTGCACTCACTTTTCTTGTATACAGTAGGCTTATACAATGTGTTTTAAATAATTTAAATATGAGTTTCATCAAGTTTCCCATTGTATATTATATTAACGACCTGCTAATATAACCTATTAAATACCTTAATTATCAATGTGTATTGAAAAATACGACTTATTCACTAAAACTAAATGTTCTTTTTTCTTTTCTGCAGGAATCTGTTGAACATATCAATGAGGTAAACCCATTGAATTTTACTTCCATGCTTTATTTTTGAAGGTGAAAAGTTTGAGATTTTTAATGTATTGTTTATTTCTAGCAGAAACTTCAGAAGGTGAATCTCATGGGACAGCTGCAGGCAGAGGTAAACTGCTCATCAAGAATTTATGTCTAGAAAGCTCATGGGGGCATCAATACATTTTTTCCCCATCATGACTGCAGTTACTAGTGGTATTATCTATGTTTAATAATGAACATAAGCTTCTCTCCAGTAGAAATCATGTTCCTTTTACTTTCTAAGCAAACGTGTCTGTGAAAAGACACGCCGACCACTTGGCACTGAACTGACCAACTACCAGATGAAGAATCTTGCTGATTAGTCTCTTTGTAGTATATTTACGTTATTCCTAGGCCAGAAACATTCCTAAGAATTTCTCATGCATGGAGTTAACTCTACTTTCAGTAGAGTCAATGGCTTTTGCACAGATTTTGTTTAATGATAGCATTTATATATTTTGTCTACCTGGCCTTAAGGACATTTTTAGTCCACAAAAAAGAGGAGTGAGATATGGAACAACTGAATGCAACACTGCTTAAGCTGTGATGCAATGTAGCAGAGCACGCCTTCAAATTAATGGTTGTCAGAATAGCATCACATTCCACTAGCATACCACACTTCTAGCCATACACTCAGTGGAGTATACTGGAATGTAATAGTGTAACATAGTTCCCTCTCCCCCAGTCAATTGACTTGGGATAAAGTGAAACTATTTTGAAAAATCTTGAATATCAATTTTATTTTACCCTGTAATTCATCCATAAGTAGAATAGGTAAGGAGAAATTTCTTAAGAACTCTTTACTTATTTTCTTCATGTGACCCTAGACAATGCTTTCTTACTTTGTGTATCTTAAAAAAAAAGAAAAGAAAAGAAAAGAAAAAAAGAAAGAAAGAAAGAAAGAAAGAAAGAAAGAAAGAAAGAAAAAAAGAAAAAAAAGAAAAAAGAAAAGCCTTAATCTGTGCCCCAAGATTGCCTAGAACTTACCTTTTATTTCAGGGTGTTCTCAAAGTTATAGCAATCCTCCTGCATCAGACTTCAACCTGCTAGATTTACAGCCATTAATCACCATATTCACCTAGGTCAAGGTAGATTTTTAAGCAAATGAAGGTTTTTGTAGTTGTTCGTTCCTTTGCTTATCATTGGGTAAAAGATTATTAATCAATCAAGAATGTCGACTTTGCTGAATTGTGGACTAATGGTTCTTTTCTTTCTAGGATGTGCTCCAGGCTAAATTTTACCCCAGCATCCAGTCACAGCCCCAGGCCTTTCCATATGCTCAGGCTCAAACCATCTCTTGCAATCCCCTCCCACAAAACATCCAGCCTATTGCTCAGCCCCCTGTGGTGCCATCTCTTGGGCCTGTCATTTCTCCTGAACTGGAATCCTTCCTTAAAGCTAAAGCCACCGTTCTTTCCAAGCACCAGCAGATGCCCTTCTTTAACTCTGAAACTGCCCACAGCCTCTTAGGCTCTCAAATCCCCAGCCTTGCCGGTCTTGCTAATGTGCACCTTCCTCAGTCTCTGGTCCAGCTCCTGGCCCAGGCTTTTCCTCAGACTCCCCTGGTTTCTGCTCAGACCCAGCTGTCTCTTCCTCAGTCCAAAGTTCTGTACCTTCTGCAGCAAGTAGCACCCTTCCTTCCAGAAAACATGTCTGTCCAGGACCGTCTGCAGTACCTAGAATTTCTGCTTAACCCCACAGTCCAATCACCTGGCACTCAACTTCATTCCGTTTCTGTAAGTTCACATTTTCTTCCTTTTAATTCCCCTCAGAATGTATATATGGTGACAATAACAGAGGAAACAAGAGCTCTAGATTGAAAGAATACATACATGGCTCATTAATAAATAGATGATTCATAGGGTTAGCTATAAAACAAAATCACCTACAGATCTTCATTTAAACCTAATTCCCAGTGCCTACTGCCTAGTTACAGATTCCGGTATAACTGGTTATCTAGGTAAAAGAATTGCATGTTGACATCAGATAATTACAAGAACAATGATTTAATTGGTAGATTTGGAATTCTGACTTAACAGAATATAAAACTCGACTAAACCACAATTAAATCTGTCAATCTTCTTAGATTGTGGTAAAGAGTTTTCTTCTGTAGAGATCTAAAGTTTGTTTGAGCTTATATATTATTCACATAATGCTGTTTATTTGTACTTTTGACTATATGTATATGGAGTCAAAAGATTGCAGCGTTTCACTTGCTAAATGGAACACACTTTAGGCAAGTGTTAGACTAAGAGGGAAAATGTTTGTTTATTTATTTATTTATTTATTTATTTGTATGTTTGTATTTAAGGTCTAAGAGGATTTCCAGGTTATTTTCTCCTCCTTATGTTTTTTTTTGGTAAGTTTTTGGAAACTAAAGAGCAGAATGATAAGTTTTATATTTTATATCTTTTTATATTTCATTCTCCTATATAGACACAGCAGAATAGCAAATTTCATCAAAGTATTCACTTACTACTCTGGTTTCACTGGTTGACTGACTGCTTCTTACCAACATGACACTGGACTAAATTTATATTTCAAGGGATTTTCACTTTATTTGTTTGCCACTGGTACAGCTCTGTCTCTTTCCAAAAGCTTTTATCTTAACATCCTATGTTATCATGCTGTGAACAAAAGCAGAAATGAAGTTTTTCTATATTTTATGTGGATATATTTTTCTTTTGTTTACAGGTCAATTTTTATTTCAATGTGTACTGTAGGTCTCATAAATTTTATATTTACTGCATTTAAAATTGTTCTTTCATTCCTGAGTCAAAAATAAGATACCCAGTCCAGGTATTTAGAGGTTCTACAGGGCAGACAATATAGCTTTGGGATTCTAAACCATAAAACCTTTCAGCACTGAAGGAAGATTACATATTCTGCAACCATTTCTTATGAGCTGATGTGACACTGAATAGGACTTTATATGTCTCCAAGGAGAGAACCAATAGAGCATGTTTGTAAAACAATTGGTTTTAATGGTGAGAGGCTAATTACTAAGACATAGCAACAGTTCTCAACCTGTTGGTTGGGACTCCTTTGGGGGGGTGAATAACTTTTTAACAGAGATAGCATTTCAGATATTTACATTACAATTTATAACAGAAGAAAATTACATTTGTGAAGCAACAATAAAATTAAAAAGTATTTAATTTTATGGTTGGGGGGTCACCAAAACATGAGGAACTGTATTAAAGGGAAAGTTAAGAATCACTGATTTAACACAACAGAACTAATTATACATCTTTCTTTCACAGAATTGACTGAAACTGGAAATGTACAAATCTTTCATCTTTGGATCATGCTACAAAAATGATATACTTCTGAATGACTACATGGAAAATGAAAATGTATTCTTTTATTTATTCTATGTATTATATGGCATTCATTTGAATTCGACCCATGGACTCTATATGCTTCTCAATTATATTACATGAATTTTATAAATGTTCAATATGGAGTTGAAAATGCAAGTCAATAATGTATACAAAATAGTTTGTGAAAAATTGGATTTACTATTGTTTCTTTGAGAACCTATTTCCTTTCCAGTCATTTCAATAAAATAATCCTTTAGGCATATTTAAGTTGTCTTGTCTTTATTATGATATTCTAAACTTTCTAAAGGCCATTCAGTTTTAACATAAGCTTATTATGGACATTGAAATTTATCATATAATTAACTAGTGGGGAGAGGTACAACAGTGTTACTTGTAACCAAAGGCTGGTGCCTGATAATCAAGAGTCTGAGTCCAGGCTGATCAACAAACTAAGTTCTGATAATCTGCTACCTAATGAGAACGTCTCTAAAACCCAAACAAAATAAAGCAAAGTAATTAAAAACCCAAAAGTGAAAGTTAAAACAAACAGATTCTTGATGACTGCATTATGAACATCTGAAAATCAAATGCAATGTTTTGAAATAATGTTTAGACAAATATCAAGTTGCAGAGAAAAAGTTAGGTTGATATATAGATTCCATTTTGTTCCTGGAAATCTTGGTTTAAACATATTTTCCTATGCAATTAATTACATCTGCAACTGACATTCATCAAAAAGGATCCTATACTGGGTAGTAAATTTTGTGGTCACTGTAGGAAAATAGTTTCAAATATGAGGTTTGTTGCATACCTCTGTCACACTGTAGCTAAGTGAGGCTTTTGGAAGTGGGTGTTTCTTCTCTCAGACTTCCAATTTTTACATTCATAAAGTACTACAACCTGGACTTCTAATTCTCTTTATACTAGATATCAGTACTCTACCACCATCAGAATGGTATTTGCTACAATTGCCCAGTAAAATAAGTTGTATTTGATGTTCTGATTACAATTGTCCCTGTCTATGTTGTGATGAACTGTCTCTCTCTCCTTCTATCACAACTTTTCATTTATACATTATTCATTTTATTTAAACATGTTTCAATATAGAGTTCATATACTGAATTTGTGCGGCAACTCACATCTAACAAGTAACCTTTCTTGTATCTCCATTGTTTCCCAAGCCTTACTATAAGTATGAATAAAGCCTTATTTGGGCTCAGTTGTCTCTCTTGAAAGGAAACCCTCTTTAATGTAGAACTTATAAGTTTCTCCCACTTTTTTTTTGGTTTATTCTCGACAGTTATTTCAATTATAAACCTACAGTATATTCTGTCACACAAATAGGAAACTTGGGAGTCATTATCAATTCACCCCTTTCTTCATCATTAATGTTGTATTTCAGTGTTATTCAAGATCCATGTCCTTTTAGAATCTCAGATTTTAACTTTATTTGAAAATCAAGTAACTGAAAATATAGTTGAGGTGGCATCATATTGATGTAGATTTGGTCTTTAATTCAACAGGACAGCTTTTCTTATGATACAAGGAGAAGAGGTTCAGAAGAGGAGGGCACATGGGTAAACATATGCTACAATGGCAGAAGAGAGCAAGATACTGGTACCAATGGAAAAGGAAAGGAAAATGCAGTTAACATCACAAGTTAATGAGAGATTTGGCATGCATGCCCTTAAATCTATCTCGTCAAGACTACATAGACATATTTGCACCTTATTTTGTAGTTCAGAAAATAAGTTTCTGATTTAAGCTGCTCTTTTTCTGCTTCTATGCTTGTTAGAGCCTTTGCATTTTGTCAGTATACCCAGGATCATATTTCAGCAGAGGAAACAGCTTTTATTTCTCTATTGCCCACTGTCTGCACTCTTATTTGTTTAGACTGATGGAGTATTGTCATCTTCTCCTTAACTATTATAATACCTTTCTGGATGACTTCTGTAGGTCTTCCCATTCTTTCTGTATTCCACCAGAACAATATATTCTACATGCATAGAATCCTTCAAACCATGTATTTGCTAGATAACCTTAGAATCAAACTTGCATCATTGATCTCATAATTGGTATGGAATACTGAACACACCTTGATTTAATAACTGTGTTTTCCTCTCCATGGTTGCATATAGAAGAGTATAGTAGTGAAAATATGGACTTAAAAATATGCTTACTAAGTTTGAATTGGAGTAGCATGTGCTTGCTTCCACATAACCTGCTTCTTTTACTTTATCTTTCTGTTCCAGTTTCCTCACCTTTAAAATGGATTTAACCTATTGTTTTTAAGGTCATGGTAATGACTTAAAAATCAGTACATAAAAAATCTAATAATTGGTCCACCACGGCAACATCTGACTGTTCCATCAGTAAACTTTTGAAGTGCATGAAGGGGCAGTTCTGTAGATCCAGTGCTGCAGGATCTCCATGACACATAGGATACCCAAGAGGTTTCCAGTAGGTCCCAGGATTGGTGGTGTAGCAGAAACCAGAGGTCTCAAACCACATAAAATGACATATTGCAATGATTATTCACAAGCAAAGATGTGTGGACAAAAGGATATAATGAGGTAGCCACAGAGGCACACTATAGCTTCCACAAAGAGATTTATTTTTTAATTTATTTCTTTTGTGGCAGTGGTTGCAAGAATGGAGGACTGGTGTGGAGGGTTGGGGGAGATGAGTACATGATATAAAATTCATAAAGGACCAGTAAAAGGTTAATAAAAAATCTAAGACTTCCAGGATTTGCTGATGTGAGATTATTTATTTCCTGTATTTTTGTAGGTATAGTTAATTAGCTCCTTGGGTTGGAGTTTTGCTTCTGGTAACTTCAGTAGGGTTAGATTTGAGGATGGATATTTTTTTAATTGATTTTATCACAAAGTATCTTGTTTTCTCCATCTACAGTAATTGAACATTTTGTTGGATTTAGGTATCTGTGGTCTCATAGAATAGTCCGGGCCCTTTAGGCTTTTAGAGTCTGTGGTGGTTTAAATATGCTTGGCCCAGGGACTGTCACTATTGGGAAGTGTGGCCTTGTTGGAGTAGGTGTGGCCTTGTTGGAGGAAGTGAGTCACCGTGGGGGTGGGCTTTGAAACCATCCTCCTAGCTGCCTGAGAGTCATGCTTGTCCTGTTTGCCTCTAGAACAAGATGCAGAACTCTCAGTTCCTCCAGTGCTTATCCTGCCTTGACTCTGCCATGCTTCCCACAATGATAAAAATAGACTGAACATCTGAACTTGTAAGCCAGCCTCAATTAAAGGTTGTCCTTTATAAGAGTTGCCTTGATCGTGGTGTCTCTTCACAGCAATGGAAACCCTAACTAAGACAGAAGTTGGTACAAGGGACTGTGGTATTGATGTAATAGGCCTGATGATACTATTCTTTGGAATAATGTTGATTTGGGGACTTTGAATGTGGAATACTTTAAGTGGTGCTTCATGGACTGTCCTAGTAGGAATATGGAGCTGAATCTGATTTGAACTGTGGAACCCTGGCTCTGGAAGTTTCAAAGAGAATGTGGCCTAGAGATTATGATTTTTAAGGTTTTGGTAAAGAATATTGCTCTTTTTTGCACTTATCTGAAGAGTCTATCTGAGGTGAAGAGACTCAGATTAATTGCATTGACAAAGGAAATCTCAGAAATGGCCAGCATAGCATTAATCTGTTTTAATCTCATGAAGAGTTGTTTGATCAAGCATAATATTAGAAAGAAAAAATAAAAAAAATGTATGTTTCAAATATTAAAGTGGCATCAAAGCCATGCCTGCTTGGACTCTGCCATGCTTCACTCTATGATGGTAATGGACTGAACCTGAAATCCAGCCCAAATTAAATGTTGTCTTTTATAGGAGTTGCCTTGGTCATAATGCCTATTTACAGCAATGGAAACCATTAAGACAGCCTGCAATGAAAACTTTGGTGTGGTTCTAACTATATAAAGGTCTGCTTTTATATATTACTTGGTGTTTTTCCCTTAAAGTTTTCATATTCTTTCTTTGTTTTGTATGTTATTATGTGAAGAGGATACTTCCTTTCCTGGTCCAATCTATTTGTTTTACTATAAGTTCTTGTACCTTTAAAGACATGTCCTTCTTCAGGTTAGGAAATTTTTCTTCTATGCTTTTGTTAAAAATATTTTATGGGGCTTAGAGCTGGAATTCTCCTACATCTTCTATTCCTATTCTTCTTCATTGGAGTTTGTTCCACCCACCAAATATATGTGTATGTGTATATATGTAAAGTATCTGGAGCTTTTCTTTATTCACTCAATGTGTGAATGTGGTTCTGTCTGTCTTTTTGCATGTATGTATGTATGTATGTATGTATGTATGTATGTATACGTGTATATATGTATGTTTATGAAGTTGTTGGAGCTGTTTCGGTTCATCCACTCAGTGTGAATGCATGGGTGTGATTTGTCGCTTTTTCTTCTTCCCTTCTTGCCTGCCCCCAAAGAATTTAAAGAGTTCTAAGAGTACAGAGGGTATATCACCAGTCACAAAAAATGCTGGTCCCAATGAGTCAAGTTTTATTCCTTCAGAGAAATGTTTACTGAATGATCAATCACTGACTCTATGCTCTCATCTCAATTTCCTCACCCATAGACATGTGATTTTGAAAAAAAAAAATGGAAATATAAAACTGAATAAAAGAATGGTGCCCGTCTAATTGGCTGTTGTCATGTAGAAGAATGCAAATAGATTATATCTGTTAGCTTGCACAAAGCTCAAGTCCAAGTGGATCAAAGACATGATGTAAAACCAGATTCAGTACATCTAATAGAAGAAAAACTGGAGAATAGCCTTGGATTCATCAGCACAGGAGGCAATTTCCTGAACAGAACACCAATAGCACAGGCACAAGAACAACAATTAATAAATGGGACCTCGTGAAACTGAAAAGCTCTGTAAGGCAAAGGATAGCATCAATAGGACAAATAGGTAGACTACAGATTGAGGAAAGTTTTTCACTAATTTCTCATTTGACAGAGGGATAATTTTCAAAACATATAAAGAAATTAAGAAACTAATCATTAACACAACAAATTACTTAATTAAAATGGGGTACAGATCTAAAAAGATAGTTCTCAACAGAAGAATCTCTAATGGTGAGAATCATAAAGTAATGGTCAACATCCTTAGCTATCAGAAAAAAGGCAAATCAAAACAACTCTGAGATTCTATCTCACACCAGAATACACATCAGAATAGCTAAGATCAAAGATATGAATGACAGCTCATGCTAGTGTGGATGTGGAGCAAAGGGAACACTCCTCCATTGCTGGTGGGAAAGCAGACTTGCACAGCCACATTGGAAATCAATATGGGTGTTTCTCATAAAATTGAGAATTGGATCTACCTCAAGATCCAGCTATGCCACTTCTTGGTATATACCCAAAGGATTCTTCACCACACCACAAGAATACTTGCTCAACTATGTACATAGCAGCTTTATTCATAAAAGTCAGAAACCAAAACAACCTAGATGTCCCTCAGCTGAAACATGGATAAAGAAAATGTGGTACATTTACACAATGGAATATTATTCAGCTATCAAAAACAAGGAAATCATAAAAAAAAAAAAATATGCAGGCAAATGGATTGAAAAGATCATCCTGAGTATACTGGCTGGTTTTGTGTGTCAACTTGTCACAAGCTGGAGTTATCTCAGAGAAAGGAGATTCCATTTCATGGAAATGCCTCCATGAGATCCAGCTGTAAGGCATTTTCTCAATTAGAGATCAAGAGGTGAGGGCCCATTGTGGCTGGTGCCATCCTTGGGCTAGTAGTCTTGGGTTCTATAAGAAAGCAAACTGAGCAAGCCAGTGAAAGCAAGCCAATGAGAAACATCCCTCCATGGCCTCTGCATCAGCTCCTGCTTCCTAACCCACGTTAGTTCCAGTCTTGACTTCCTTTAGTGATGAACAGCAATGTGGAAATGTAAGCTGAATAAACCCTTTCCTCCCTAACTTGCTTCATGGTCATTATGTTTGTCCAGGAATAGAAACCCTGACTCAGACACTGAGAGAGATAACCCAGACCCAGGAAGACAAGTATGGTATGCACTCACTTATAAGTGGACATTATCTATTAGTAAAAGATAATCATACAATATTCCACAGATCCAGAGAGGCTAAGTAACAAGGAGGGCTCAATGGGCAATGAATGGATCTCCCTGAGAAGATAGAGATATAATGGATTTTGCGGGTAGACCGTGGGAGGGTGGGGCAGAATGGATGAAGGGAGAGTACTCAGAGACTCTTGGAATTGGGGGACATTAATGGAATGATGTAGAACATTAGTGAAGTGGAAAAAATCCATGGATTCTATGAGATGACCCTAGAGAAATTTACTAGTAATGAGAGATACAGAGCCCAAATTTACCATCTTCTATAGCCAGACGAAGGTTCTATCAGTGGGACTAGAACATCAATCCATCTACCAAAACTTCTACCTACAACATGCCCTGCCTGCAAGATGTGTGTTAGGGCAGTGATGGCATAGAACTTTTATGAGTAGCCAACCCAAGACTGGTCGAACTTGAGGACCACACCAAGAGAAGCAGTCCACACCTAACACTTCCTGGATTGCTAGGAACCAGAGTTAAGAGAGCCCAAAGGTAAAAGGGGGTCAGTGAAGTGTTTCCTAATTATATTAAACTAGATTCATAGATTGGTGCCTAGCTCAGTTTTCATCAGAAGGGTATCATCCAGCAACTGATGGGAGTAGATGCAGAGACTTACAGCTAAATGCTAGGCATAGCCAGGGCAACCCCATAGAAGAAGGGGAGGAAGAATTATAGGAAGTAGAGTATTCAAGGGACACTAGGGGAACATAGCTCACAAAAATCAACTGGAGGCTCATGGGGACTCATAGAAATCAAGGAGTCTACATGGGTCTGAACTAAGACTTCTGCATATACCTTATGACTGTATAGTTTAGTGTTCTTGTGGGACTCCTAACAATGGGAGGAGGAGCTGCCTCTGATTCTTTCACATGTGCTTGGGACTCTTTTCTTCCTACTGGACTGCCTCATCCAGCCTTAATATGAGGGTTTGTGCTTTGTCTTATTGTAACTTGGTAGGACATGTGTGGTGAATATCCCTGAGAGGCCTACTTTGTTAATATTTTTTTTCTTTTATAAGAGTGAAGGAATAGGAGTGGATCTGAGGGACAAGGGAGGTAGGGGAAGCACTGGGAGGAAAGGAGGGTGGAGAAACTGTGGTCAGGATGTAATGTATTATAGAAAAGTAAAAGTTTAAAAAAATGACTTCCAGGGGCTATTATTGGAAATAGTGAGATTAGAAATCACTGATGGGAACCTCCTGGCCTGGAGAGAGGAGAGAGGAGAGAGAGAGAGATGGGTAGAGAGTAGGACTCTGGTATGCTTTGAAGACTGATGGTTTCCGGTTGTTCTGGTTCCCTAACTATACTGAAATGCCAATGATAACTTCTAAAATGTCCTAAAAACTTCCTCTCTCTGAGTGTAAAAAGCTATTGGCTAAGGAGATTAGCACCTGTAACCTAACAGCAGAAGATTAAGTAGTGTGGCCTTTGTTCTATCTCAGCAGGAACTGTGCAGCTTTAACTTTCAGCCTGCTAGTCAGGAGTCACAGGAAGAAAAAGGAACACTTTGAAAAGTGATTACATCATTACTAAGTTGTAAAATGTTTCCTATTAAAACTATCTAAGAAAAGGGAAAAGCAGAAAGATCCTAAGCGGGGCAAGGGAATTTTTTTATTCTCATCTCTTTGTCCTCAGTACTTATACATCTTTCAGAATACATGATCACATGGCAAAAAGTTCATCACAAGTTTTCACATAAAATTCAATCATAAATTGAATAAGAAGTTTATTACAGTGATTGTTTACATGCATATCTATTAGGAGTAATTATCTGGCTAAACATTCATCACCTGTCACAGCTCCACAGGTTCATTGAAAGTTAAAAACCATAAGTTATTAGTGAAGTTTTGTACAGCTAAACCATGTCAAGATTTCATCTTCTGCCCTAGCACCTATAATAAATTATTGGTTCCATTTTTATGACCTTTGGTTAATTATTTTACAACTTCTCCAAATGTTCTCTGAGTAGTAGAATGTCTGGTTACTATCTAACTGATGACACTTGGGAGAATGACAGAGTTCTCATTGCAGTTTTAACTATCACTAAAGGATCTAAGAATAAGATACACCTAATATCTAATAGCAATCCCACTATAAAAAAAAAGCTCAATAATCACTGACATACTTTTAGAAATTCTCATAGTATCACCATTAAGAATAAAGAAGTCATCTATTTGTATATATATATATATATATATATATATATATATATATATTCACTACAAGACAGTTTATCTTCATATATCTGAAGAGATCTGCTCAACCAGAGTGGGCTAATACCTAGTAATTGTTATATATGTTTATTCATAACAAGAAAACATATTAGTAGCAGGGATCTTTCCTAAAATGATTTTCTCCTGGACTTTGCTTATGGGACCAAACCTGTCATAGATTATATTCTGAGGCAGATCATCTCAGAAAGATCACCTGTTAGTTATTAGTTTGTCCTATGATGGCTCCTGACAAATCACTTTACCAATGAAATCAAATAAATAATAAGTTATTTTTTAAAGGTTTTATATTATATTAAAATAGACCTATATTATAAATAACATACATTTATATATCATATAATTATATAAAATATAAAAATATTATATTAAAATATAAAACATATTAAAATAGAAGAGGAAATTTTTTTTTAAAATAGGAGTGGAGAAAAGAAGGAGAGGGAAAGGAGGAGATAGGGAAGGCATACTAGTGTGTAATAAGATTTTTTTAATTTTAGAATTACTTTAATTCTTATAACTTTTTTTTACCAATTTTGTAATTTATGAAGAATAAGATATACCTAACATCTAGTCCATCACCCTTGACAGTGAAGTACAACACTCTGTCATTTATCCTAACTTAAAAGACTTATAAATCCATATGTTATGTCCTGGCTTAGCTTGTATACTATCTGAGAACTATCTTCTCAAATATATTTTCTCAATGTTAAATAGCCTGGGTTGGCTATGAAACTATAAGTAGTCTTTCAACCCCATCAGAAATCTGAGAATGAGCAACATTATCTGAAAGTATAGGAAGACTAATTCAGCTTCCAGAACTGAAACAAGTTGTAGGGACAGCTGCCTACCCATACAGCTCCAGTNAGTCAGGAAGTTGGAGCATCAGTCGTCAGCCTTCTGGCCCAGGATCATCTGACAGACCTTTGAAAAAACAGGAATTGTTAAGGACTAGCCTAGTCTGTCTCAGCAGAACTAAGCTGTCCTAATTCTCTCAAGAACGATACAGGTCTGCAGGAGATAGGCAATTTCTGCCCAGTGGCCACCTAGCCACAATGTACCACAATGTACCACCTCACCTGGAGATGCTCAGGTGCTTCTTTGAATCCACAAAAGGGGAGCTGCTAGGAGCAGATATGTCTCAACAACAAAAGAATAAATAACATTAAATGTCACATTCTGTGGATTTCTGACATTTTTGAAAACCAAATATCTATTTAAAGTAATCTGGACTGTTGTTCATTAACTACTCTCAGCTGTTTCTAGTTAAATTATCTGAAAACACCCTAACAATAAACTCAGAACCATGAATTTGCTATTTGGCCCTTAACTCACAGGCTTAAACATCTCAGATCAGTTTGTAATGAATTATAGAGGGACTGGTTCCAAGCCTTGTACTTTTAAAATTTTTGTATCAATAAAAGAAATTTATACTAATGATAACCTTGATTCTGTATCAAAATAAATTCTGTACCAAAATAAGAAATTATGACTTTAACTTAATAACTATTGTAAAGATTTCTACCAAATGAGATTATGGTTACACAATCAATTCTACCTATTTCCCTGTTCCAATTATGACCATTTCAACATTCCCCAGAAAGATAACAAGAATAACCACCTCTAGGCCCCCAAGTCCAGAGAACTGGGGCAATGTCTCTTCATAACTTCTTCAAGCTAAATATGGACGTTGAGATATCTTTGAAGGGAGTGGGAGGGGAGGAAGAGTAGGGAAAACTGCGGAGTTGGTTCGCCTTAAAAGGGCCACACCACTGATTGTTTTAGTCTCTGACGTCTGTATTCTGACTGAATCTGGCTGAAAGACCAAGAGGTCAAAAGTTCAAAATAGGTCAGTTCAGCATGTCAGCCGATGAGACTCAACAAGGCTGTATATTCTGTAATATACAAATCTCAAAACAAAGTTTTAGTATCATCAGGATAACTTTTTCGTTTGATTCTCTGGAATATAGTCCTCTGGGACTTCATCATATCTGATCCATATAATTCTGGAAGTTGTATAGACACTAATCACCTTGTCTAAAAGCACAAAGGCAAAACCTTTCTCCCAAATCAGCATATCCTTGGCCCAGTAACCAGAAAAACCTTTATTTTGACATCTCTCCCAGAGTGATAATATGGCCACAGAGCTCAGAATCACACCCATTTTGAAAATTAAAACAATCTAAAACAAATGAAGTAAACTAAGATACTATATGTGCCTATTCTTAGGCTTTTTCACATTCAAAGACTATGAATCAGTTATTTTGCAGACCTTGTTATACCATCTTCAAAACAATTGATTCACACTTCTATCTAAACCTGCTTAGAAGCAGGGAGCTTGTCAAACCAGGATTTTAACCCCAAATTCCTGTGGAACCCACATTAGAAATGAGTATTCTGTAAGACTTATTAGAGCATTATATCTTTATACGATCTTTAAAATAATTAATTCAAACTTTCACTAATATCTGCCTATAGGAAGGAAGCAGTTTTTACTTGTTAAACTCTGCCTAGAGTAGCCATCCTGTTATACCATCTAACTGTTCTGCTCTCTACCTGGAGCCACAGTCTGTTAGTCTATGTCTTTTTACTAGGGAATTAAGTCCACTGATGTTAAGAGATATTAAGGAAAAATGATTGTTGCTTCCTGTTATTTTTTATGTTATTTTTATGTTTCTGTGGCTATCTTCTTTTGGCTTTGTTGAAAGAAGTTTACATCCTTGCTTTTTCTAGGGTGTAGTTTCCCTACTTTTGTTGGTGTTTTCCATCTATTATCCTTTGTAGGGCTGGATTTGTGGAAAGATATTGTGTAAATTTGTTTTTGTAATGGAATATGTTGGTTTCTCTATGTTAATTAAGAGTTTTGTTGGGTATAGTATCCTGCGCTGGCATTTGTGTTTTCTTAGGGTTTCTAGGACATCTGCTCAGGATCTTCTAGCTTTCATAGTCTCTGTTAAGAAGTTTGATGTAATTCTGATAGGTCTGCCTTTATATGTTACTTGATATTTTACCTTACTGTTTTAATATTCTTTCTTTGTTTTGTGCAGTTCATGTTTTGACTATTATGTGACAGTAAGAATTTCTTTTCTGGTCTACTCTATTTGGAGTTCTGTAGGCTTCATGTATGTTTGCAGGCATCTCTTTCTTTAGTTTAGGGAAGTTTTCTTCTGTAATTTTGTTGAAGATATTTACTGGCCCTTTAAGTTGGGAATCTTCACTCTCTTCTATACCTATTNTNCTTAGGTTTGGTCTTCTTATTGTGTCCTGGATTTCCTGGATGTTTTGGGTTAGGAACTTTTTGCATTTTGCACTTTCTTTGATTGTTCTGTCAATGTTTTCTATGGTATCTTCTGCACCTGAGAATCTTTCTTCTATTTCTTATATTCTGTTGGTAATGCTTACATCTATGATTCCTGATCTCTTTCCTAAGTTTTATATCTCCAGGGTTGTCTCCCTTTGTGATATCTTTATTGACTGTATTTCCATTTTTAGATCCTGGATGGTTTTGTTCAATTCCTTCGCCTGTTTGTTTGTGTTTTCCTGTAATTCTTTAAGGGATTTTTGTGTTTCCTCTTTAAGGGCTTCTAGCTGTTTACCTGTGTTCTCCTGTATTTCTTTATTTTTCAAGCAATAAAAAGATGGTTTATTTAAAAAAAAAAAACAGCCTAACAAATCTTAATTTACATGATTTCAGAATCAACATGATCATAGCTGGAATGCTGTAGATGTCTGTATTTCTTTAAGGAAGTTAATTATGTCCTTCTTAAACTCCTCTATCATCATCATGAGATGTGATTTTTAAATCAGAGTCTTGCTTTTCAGGTGTGTTGGGGGTACCCAGGTCTCACTGGGGTGGGAGAACTAGGTTCTGATGATGCCCCATAACTTTAGTTCCTACTGCTTATGTTTGTGCCCTTGCCTTTGGTCATGTAGTTATCTCTGGCATTAACTGGTCTTTCTGTCTCTGACTGTGGCTTGACCCTCCTGCAAGTATGTGTATCAGTACTCCTGGGAGACCAGTTCTCTCCAGGAAGTATTTGGGTATGGAGAGCTGTGGCACAGGGTCAGCTCCAGGGTGCAGTCAGAAACTATAAGGATCCTGTCCCTGATTTTTCCTTGGTTCCTGCTACATTCTTTCCAGTAGTGACAAGTGCCAACAGGCCCTAAAAACCTGGGCGCTGTCCCAAGGCAAAAAGTTCAAGGAAACTCAGTCTCCTGGAATGGTGGCATTTTGTATAACGAATGCTCCAATATCCTTGCTTTAGTTGGAAAACAGATCCACGTGATTTCCCTTAATGCATAGCCATGTTAGATCCTAAACAGTCAGTCCTTGAGCTGACCCTGGGTCTAGGCAGCTAGTCACTTCCCTACATAGGAATTTACCAGTCTCTAGGAAGAAGGAAGTTTGTGATCTAAAGAGGAACCAGGGTAGATACTTAGAACCATAGGTAGTTGAGTTACACCCATACACAAGCATTACAATGGCCTAGGGGGAAGGTGGACTATAGCATCTATGGCAAGGGCATGAAGCCCTTACCCCCAGCTACTGACTTTGAGCTGACTTTAGGTGGAGCTGTTTTTGATCCCAGCTGTTGACATTGAGTGTTATCCCAGTTGGTTCCTGCTAGCCCTTCCAGGTTTGCATTCCTCTGTTTTGTGTAACTTCCTTATTTTAGTCTGATGGTCAATTTGACAATTTGCATTCAGATACCACACTCCCTTGTGTCTATGTCTGTTTGTCACCCCACATTTGCCAAATCCTCGCTCACCTGCAACCAGAGACCCGTTCCCCNCAGATCAGGGACCCCAGAAAAGTCCGTCTGCGGCAGGTTCCTGTGTCCTGATGGCTCTGGGCAGGTCCCTCTTGGGCTAGGAATGTGAGCAGAAGTCATGGTCTTATCTGTGCTCACAGGTGTGTAGGTACTCCTAGGAGACCAGCTTTCTCCCGGCAGTATTTGTGTATAGAGTATTGTGGCACAGGATCAGTTCTGGGCATAGACAGAAACCAGAAGGGTCAAAAATAAATTCTTAAAACAATAACTAAGACAAATAATTTATTTGTGGTTTAGCTTCATCAAAGAACTTAAAGTTCATTAGAAGAAGCCATTAAATACATGAAATGGCAAACAAAAGATGCAGAAAGATCATTCACAGTACTTACAATGCTGACATTTGAAATGCATAAAGAACCAAAATCAGATTAGTAAGACAACCATCACTATTATGTACAGCCTATGCCGTAGAATCGTTAATTTTGTTTGAATTGTCCAGTTATGTGACCAGTCTTAATGTTTGTTAATGTAATTTATTCTATTCAAGCCTCGGATACTTGAACAGACAGAACAAGAAAGAAATCTTGATGAGCAACTGATGCTTGAAGAAGGTGTTTAATGCTTCTAGTTCTCAAGTGAAAATGCAAATTCAAAGCAGCATACAATAACCAGGGGAGTTGAAGAATTATGTGGATTTCTGACATTTTTGGAAACCAAATATCTATGTAAAGTAATCT
Organism: Mus pahari; assembly: GCF_900095145.1. Taxonomy (NCBI): domain Eukaryota; kingdom Metazoa; phylum Chordata; class Mammalia; order Rodentia; family Muridae; genus Mus; species Mus pahari. The sequence goes on along the minus strand of NC_034602.1, from coordinate 76,652,285 downwards.
GGACTGTTGTCCATGAACCATTCTCAGCTATTTCTAATTAAATTATCTGAAAACACCCAAACAATAAACTCAGAACCAAGAATTTGCTATTTGGCCCTTAACTTACAGGCTTAAACATCCCAGATCAGTTTGTAATGAATTATGGAAATGGGGCACTCTCTTTTGTAGATTTTACTTTGAGAGATCAATAAATCCATTGCTCATTCCAGTGATGAAAATAATTAAAGGCTCTCTCTCCAGAAAATCCTGTATAAAAACAGCACAAACAAAACAACAACAACAAAAACTACAGTGATAAGAGAATTCTTAACAATGCTGACTTAAATGCAAATTGGCAAAGCAATTGCTACACTTCTGTTAGTGTTGTTTTAAAATTAATAATACTGTATTTTGTGACTAGTGGTCCCATTGTTAGGAATATGATATTAAAACTGTATCCAATAATTATTAAAACACAGTAAGGAAGAATTTGCTTAGAATCACTGCGATGGGTATAGTAACAATTGTAGGACCCCCTCTCAGGGACCCCCTCAGGTTCTCAGGTCACAGGATTCAGGGTGTCCCAAAGAAACATGATACGCAGACCTTCTTGATGCAAAAGCACAAGGCAGTTTAATGGCGGAGCTTCAGGCCAGTGCATATCTCCCGCAGGAGGCAGAGGCACCCACCATGAGACTCGAAAGCTAGGGGTTTTTAATGGGGTACGGGTCGGGTGGGGGGTTGGGGAGAATTGGCGCGGTTACATGTGATTGGCTCATTTGAACGTCAGCAAGGCGGTTACAAGTCAGCAGTATAGTACATGTGGGATTAGGGCGGCAGGAAATTCCAGGGGCCGGGACTATCAGGGTTGACACAGTATATCTGGGTAATGTATAACTTCAAACTGAGTCTTAACGAGCAGGGGGAAGGTGATGCTCTGCCAGGTGGCTGTAGAGTCAGCCAAGATAGCTCAGACCAGTTCCTGCATTCCTTTCTGGGCATGCCTGGGCAAATTTTAACCTTAAGTTTACATCAAAGGAACCCTTTATGTCTTACATTATTTGAACCTTAAATTCCCAGCCTCAGGCTTCTAAGCTCACAAAACAACAAAACAACTCTCTGGACATAAGTTACATGAATCCTAGCCCTTAAATTTCATTTCTCTTCACAATAACCATGGGATTTTGGCAAAGCTGAAAACTCAACCTCCATAGATGAAGGGTTATCTTCAGCAAAGGAGCATGGAGAGAGGCAGGAAGTATGAAGTTACTAAGAGAAAGTATCAGGGGTTAGGTTAAACAAACTAACGTGATACTGAAGACAAGCTAGAGCAAGCAGATATTATTTAGGGGAGTGAGACAAGGAACCAGATCAGATAATGAGAATAGGTAAGTAATTTTGGGATTGTTAGATTTTGTAAGAAGTGTTGTTTGCTAAAACTTGATTTTTCAAGTAAGTACATGGATGGGCTTATATGTATCAGAAGCCTGTCTAATGTATAATAAAATGAAAAATGTTTGTCAATAGACAAATATCCGTATGTGTTCAACTAAAAGATGCATCAGTGGTATGAGCAATGGATTTATTGATCTCTCAAAGTAAAATCTACAAAATAACGATTTAATAATCCTTTGGATAAATTGAGTACAAGGGAATGGAAAATTAGTCTATAACTGAAGTGAATGAACTCCTGCCACCTAGAATAATGTGAATGAATTGTATGTAAAAAACACATTTGTGGCTGTAACACAAATGCAGGATAGAAGAAAGTATACAACCCATAACGGAGTATACTAGCACCTCAATACAATACACAAGTAAAACCTTATTTCTTCCTCCATGCTTTGCTTTCCTGTGTCCTTTGTCCTGTGTGTGAATCATGTCTTCATTGCTTTTAGAACTGACTGAAAATCTACACTGATGCATAGAATCTTTTAAGATTAAAGTTTCATACAAGTTACAGATATCATAATGACACGTAAGTTCACCAAAGTTTCAGGTCTTAGGAGACATTTAGGAGAGTAGGACATCAATGGTTCAATCTACTGCATCAGAATATATGATATTAGAGAACTCATTTTCAAGAAAAATACTCATAATATTTTGTTCTGTCTCTTTTAATCACGTAAGCACTGCAGAAAAATGGTTCAGAACAGAAGGTATGGCCCACAAAACTAATTATTGTTTCTCTATGAAGCATTTAATGGCAGCAATACCAGGAGACTGATATAGATTATAGAAATATCTTTGAATGGTGAGAGATTCTAGCTAAAACTACCATTAGAGGAACTCTTGTTGCTCTTTATTTTCAGGTTTAAAACATGATCACTTGTATGTTTATATCCTTTGAATTCTGAGCAATCAGGTTTTATAAAAAAAGGATCCTGCAATCTTTGACTAAGGAGCTAAAACCATCCAGTGAAAAGAAGACAGCATTTTCAACAAATGCTGACTCAACTGTCAGTTAGCATGTAAAATAATGCGAATTGATCCATACTTATCTCCTTCTTCAAAGCTCATGTCTAAGTGGATCAAGGAACTCCACATAAAACCAGAGACACTGAAACTTACAGAGGAGAAAATGGGGAAGAGTCTTGAATATATGGACAAAGGGGAAAAATTCCTGAACAGAACAGCACTGGCTTGTGCTGTAAGATCAAGAATCAACAAATGGGACTGATAAAATTGCAAAGCTTCTGTAAGGCAAAGGATACTGTCAATAAGGCAAAACAGCAACCAACGGATTGGGGAAAGATCTTTACCAATCCTAAATCTGATAGGGGGTAATATCCAATATATATAAAGAACTCAAGAAGTTGGACTGCAGAAAACCAAATAACCCTATTTAAAAATGGGGTACAGAGCTAAACAAAGAATTCTCAAGTGAGGAATACTGAATGGCTAAGAAGCATCTAAAAAAAAAAAAAGTTCAACATTCTCAAATGCAAATCAAAACAACCCTGAGATTCTACCTCACACCANTCAGAANGNCTAAGATCAAAACCTCAGGTGACAGCAGATGCTGGTGAGGGTGTGGAGAAACAGGAACACTACTCCATTGTTGGTGGGATTGCAAGCTGGTACAACCACTCTGGAAATCACTCTGGCGGTTCCTCAGAAAACTGGACATAGTTCTACCAGAAGATCTAGCAATACCACTCCTGGGCATATACCCAGAATATGCTCAAACTTGAAATAAGGACACATGCTCTACTATGTGCATAGCAGACTTATTTATAATAGCAATAACCTGTAAAGAACCCAGATGTCCCTCAATAGAGGAATGGATACAGAAAATGTGGTACATTTACACAATGGAGTACTACTCAGTTATTAAAAACAGTGAATTCATGAAATTCTTAGACAAGTGGATGGAACTGGAGGATATCATCCTGAGTGATATAACCCAATCACAAATGAACACTCATGATATGCACTTATTGATAAGTGGATATTAGCCCAGAAACTCAGAATACCCGAGATACAATTTGCAAAACTCATGGAACTCAAGAAGGAAGACCAAAGTGTGGACACTTCGGTCCTTCTTAGAAGGGGGAACAAAATACCCATGGAAGGAGTTACAGAGGCAAAGTTCAGAGCAGAGACTAAAGGAATGACCATCCAGAAACTCCCCACCTGGGGATCCATCCCATAAACAACCACCAAACCCAGACACTCTTGCAGATGCCAACAAGATCCTGCTGACAGAAGACTGACATAGCTGTCTCCTAAGAGGCTCTGCCAGTGCCTGACTAATATAGAAGTGGATGCTCACAGTCATCCATTAGGCAGAGCACAGGGTCCCCAATGAAGGAGCTTGAGAAACTACTCAAGGAGCTAAAGGGGTTTGCAGCCCCATAGGAGGAACAACAATATGATCTAACCAGTAACCCCAGAACTCCCTGGGAATAAACAACCAATCAAAGAAAACACATGGAGAGACTCTAGCTCTAGCTGCATATATAATCAGTCATCAGTGGGAGGAGAGGCCCTTGGTCCTGTGAAGGTTCTATGCCCCATTATAGGGGAATGCATGAACCAGAAATTGGAAGTGGGTGCGTTAGGGAGCAGGAAGAGGGGGTAGAGGATAGGAGATTTTTCAGAGGAGAAACTAGGAAAGGGGAGAACATTTGAATTGTAAATTTAAAAATCTAATAAAAAATAAAGTTAAAAAAAAGGAACACATTTCTTAGTCTAATCTTCGTTCTCTACCTATAAATTTTGAGGCCTTTGCTTAGAAAAAGAATTTATCATTTTATAGAGTCTTGGATCAATGTTGGTTTACCTTCCTACTCAGTACTGTGAACACTCTGTAGAGCTATAGTTTGTGGCAGGGTTTCTTTGAGTCAAGTGATAGATGGATAGTGTTGCATGAGATTTTTGCATCCATTAATTCTAGGAAGCATATACACCATCCGTGGTTAACTTCCCATGTTGCTCAGGATTTACTATATAGTTTCAATGGATATAAAAGACTGATCTACTCCCCATGATGTATAGTGTCAAAATATAGAAAGACATTCACTAGAAATCATGTCCCCTGTAGTTAAATTGCAAATTAACCATGCACTCCACTTCTAGGTAAAGGTCAGTGAGAGCTAAAGACTGAAAAAGGAGATGGCAATGAGTCATGTGATAATGCAATTCTACTTCCTGCTGATTCCCTGGAGGATAATGAAGGATCATGAAAAGTAGAGTGAGACAACCATGGCCACTTTTCTCAGACAATACAGAATTTAAGTGTGGTTATTTGAAAGTAAAGTTGTGTCTTGCACACAACCATCTTGTAGACAGATACACAGCCAACCGTTGGACTGAGTGAGCACAAGGTCCCCAATGGAGGAGCTAGAGAAAGGACCCAAGGAGCTGAAGGGCTTTGCAGGCCCATAGGAGGAACATCAATATGAACCAACCAGTTCCCCTGGAACTCCCAAGGACTAAACCACCAACCAAAGAGTACACATGGAGGAACTCATGGGTCCAGCTGCATATGTAGCAGAGGATGGCCCTGTTGGACATCAATGGGAGGAGAGGCCCTTGGTCCTGACAAGACTTGATGCCCCAGTGTAGAGGAATGCCAGGACAGGAAGTGTAAGTGGGTGGGTTGGTGAACAGAGGGATAGGAGGCTTTTGGAGGGGAAACCAGGAAAGGGAATAACATTTGAAATGTAAATGAAGAAGATATCTAATAAAAAAATGTAAGGAGAGAAAAGAAATTTGTCTTACTTACTAATAAATGACCTCACTTCATTCATTTTTCATGGACATTTTTGCACTAAAACTGATTCCTACTTTATTATTTTAAGAGTAAGATCCTGTTATTTGTCTTTAAATACACTAAAATTTAAATTGCAGAAAATATACCATCTGTCCTATAAATAATCTTGGATTAAGTTGATTGTTTACTCTTTTATGGTCAGTTTTTAGTTATTTACTCATGTATAATTGTGAATTTGCCTCAAAACTATTCAGTTGCAAGAAGTAAAGCACAGTCGCTACCATGTTCAAATTACCAATGTCCCCATCACTCACACAGTGCTGTCTAATTCTGTATTCCTGAATGACAGATATTCTATGAAAAAACAACTTTAAGCTAAAGATGCAGTATATATCTTACAAGTATCTTTTCTGACCTTCAGCGGCAACTAGAACTTAAATGATCTTAAAAGCTTCATTAAAATGTCATAAAAATAGCTTAATTAGAGTTTCACACACCCAAACACTCCACAAAATTATGTAAATAGCCAATAAATACAGAAAACACAATTTGTGCCTTAAAATGTAATTTATTGAAAAGGGGAACAAGACAATCTCAGTTACTACACACAATTACCCAAAATGATAACATTTTTGCAAGAATCCATTTAAAGACTTTTAAAACAAATTTTCCATAATAGAAACTTGCTAAAGTCCTTGATTCTTTCTGCTCAAATGATGCAGCTGGAATTTAGAAAAAAGAATCTGTTTAGGAAAGGTTAGCTTAAGGAAGGATGCTATGCCATCCAAAATGCAGTAGATAATGCAAGGTGAATCATTGGCCTCTATATGGTGTTTTTTCTACTCTTAAATAGCAGTCAAGCCTTTAGGTAAGATGGAGGCTCCATAGGATGAATAGAGAGATGCGAGGAGGATAGAGAATGGAGGTTCCAGTCACATCTGTAAGTAGAGAGGCAAATGTACGGTTAGCTATATTTTGTCATTTTCGAGGAGAGAGAGATTGTTATAATTTTATACATTTTGGTAGTAGTTTCCCTTTTATATCAAACTAGCACATTCGTTAATTTTTGTTGCTCTACTGCTGATATATACACATCATTCCTGATTTACTTTGACTTAAAGAAAATTTGTTATCAATCTGTAAATTTTGTATTATTATTACAGATATCACCAGGAAAATATAATAAAGGTGTCATATAGGCCAGATGATTATCATTTTTATTAATGTGATCTTGGGGGGGATTCAGGAACATCATACACACACACACACACACACACACACACACACACAAACACACATGGGGAGCAGGGAGGGAGAGGGAAAAGGGGCAGTGGCTGATCTAATTAAAACACATTTAGATTTATTGTATAACTTACTATTGATTCCTACTTTATTATCTTAAATAGTAAGATCCTGTTATTTGTCTTTAAATATCTCAGAGGCACTATTTCATGAAATACTTATAGTCACATATCATGCATAGAATTTTCTATCATTATAATTTATACTGTGAAATATTAGGGTGATATTTAAATACATAATTATGTAAACTCAAATTTCAAATGGTAGTAAGATAGAGGGTTAGATGTGCAGTCTATAAACTCACCAAAAGTTATATCTGTGGAGTTCCTGAGAGATGTCTTAATATCTCTGAAGGAAAAAAAGTATTAACATCATTAGATGAATTTATTCAATAGTAAAATTTTAATGAGGAAAATGATGGCTATTTATTAAGTATCTGTTCTTACAATATTGTCTTGACAAAAAATACTGAAATTGATCATCTTAAGGATAAGAAGAAAGAGTATTATCGTAATATTTCAAATGAACAAAACGTCAAGAGTTGAATTCAGGATGAATGCATGCTTAGATACATGATCTTTTATATTAATCATGTGTATATGCAGAATTGCTTAGATATTAGTAAAACTGAAGTATTGTCTTTACTATGTGTCAACAGATTTTTTTTTTGGTTCTATTATTAAAATGGGTTTCACTTACTGAATATAGAATTCTACTCTCCATGTTACTGAGAAGGGATTTTGAGTCTCAGATACTAGAAAGCATTAAATCATCACTGACTGGTCATCTTTATTCTAAATCTTTTCTTACAGATTTTATGTAATCTACTTTGCTTCCTTTGTTAAACATCAGTGTATCAGTGTTCATTAATTTTCATAAACTTACCACCACATATTGGTTTTTTCAGTATCCTTGGGGACAACGGGCTTGAAGGTGTTAAGGACGGCCTCAGGAGTAAAGTACTGCATGTCTTGTGGAAAGTTAACCCAAACAGGATAGGCATCATACTGGAGGAATTGAGGGAAGGGCTGAAGGGAAAAACAGAGCAAAAGACAAAGCAACAGACAAAAGAAAATGTGTGAGCAATTGCTGTTAGTGTCTCCCAAGAGCTGGATCTCAATTTCTTAAGGTCACTGCTAAAATTTAAATCCCAAGGACCAGAGTTACCTATACAGGCCCGATTACCTGGGCCCAAAGACAATAATAGCACAAATATCTCTAGTGCTTAATTAGAACTCATTGATATTTTAACTACAAAATATAATTTTGTAGCTTAAATCTATTTTCATTTCCTAAAGAACTTTGACATGAAAAGAAGGGTCCTTTATCCAAGGTCAATATAGCTTATCTCTGAATGCTGTTAAAAAGAAAATAAATCTCTAAGTGTTCATTAAGTGCCGTTCCCAGAAACTAATTTGAAGTACAAAAAAGTAATTTCATTTTGAAATATTGGACCATTTCTATATATAATGTTGGAATATATAATATTTGATATTATATTATTGGATTAATATTGGAATATACATATAATATTGGAATATATATATATATATATATATATGGAAGTTATATTTTTTTGAAACCAGGAATAAAATGGAAAACTTCTCAAATTTCTTGTGAACATTTATATAAATAATAAAACAAAACTATATATTAAAATTTCTGCTTTTCTTATTAATATATATGTGTAAAATGAAATTAAATGATGTGTAAAATGAAATTAAATGATAAAGTAACTGACCTGAACAGAGAACTGGGCCAGTGCCTGGTGGAGAGGGAGAAAAAAAAAGTTTTTCTAAGTTACATATAACTGGGCACCACAAATAGTAAATTACTGTACCAAATTTATAAATAATTAAATGTATCTATACAATTTTTACATCATCTTCTAAAAGATATATGAAACTAATACATCCATCTCACTTTAAGTAAAACAAATCAATGCCTCTAATTTTCTTTTACTTTGATCATTCAAAGTGACTAGAACATTCAAGAATTCAATGAAGGTGACTTGAGACACAATGACAAGTCAATATCAAGCTGGTTTATTGCTACAGTATTTAAAAGCTTGGGGAAATTTTAAGCATATCCATAGAAAGAAAATTCTATTACTCTTCTACACATTCATTTTAATATTAGAATGTTACATGTAAGACATACAAGTCTCAAACTCGGACACAAACAACTTCTTTTAAAAGTAAAGAAATATGCAAGCACTAGAAACAGAAAGATTGGGGGAGATGAAAATCAACAGACACTTTAAATTCCCACAAGCAAGGCACATATACATTTAGATAGAGAACCTAAATTGTTTTCATGACAGAACTGCAGTTGGACAATAGTCTATCAAATTGGGACTTTTCTAACAAAGTTAGAAACTTAGACTGAAACTATTTTCATTCAGAGATGACTAAAGAATTAGTCTCTCATTTTTATTTGGCAACTTAGATCTTCCACAGCAAGACCAAAACTGTCACTGGAGACTCTGTCAGTAGCCAACAGCTAAGAAATTCTGGAATGAATATGCATATAACCAATATGCATATACCGATATACATAATAGACTAGCGCAGTGTTGCATATGCATACACAAATGCACTCCTCTCTCTCCTCTCTCTCTTCTCTCTTCTCTCTCTCCCTCCCTCTTCCCCCCTCTCTCTCCTCTCTCTCTTCTCTCTCTCCCTCCCTCCCTCTTCCCCCCTCTCTCTTTCTCTCTCTCTCTTTCTTTCTCTCTTTCTCTCTCTCTTTCACACACACCACACACACACACACACACACACACACTCACACACACACACTCACACACACATACACACACTCACATACACGCACACAAACACACTCACACACACACTCATACACACTATGTACACAGATGATGCCTTACCTTATCCACTACACTCATAGGATGTCTCTGGAAAGAGAAAAGAAAACCAGAATTACCAGGACAAAATAAACTGTCCCTGATTTGGGAACTGACACTCATTTTTTCAACTGCTGTTTTATTATCCATTGACATTTCTTTTCTATAAGACACAGAAGCATCCCTGACAGTCACTGGTTGATTAAATTTTAAGCCCCTGTTAGAAATTCCATGCTTGGTATGCAATTGTCCTAGTGATCCGCCTGAGTCAGAATTGCTATGCAATACCTGTTTCTCAGGAACTCATTTCAAGTTCCAGAGACTTTACAACCAAGGGTGTACAGAGTATAGCAGACGGTATCCACTCTGGATGACTGACAAATTCACCTCATAGGTGACAAAGTAGGAAGTTGGAGGGTTTTGTCACAATCCCTCTAGTGTCAGAGTCTAGATGGTCTCTTTAAAGAACAGGGTGCCAGTAAGAAAATCTCCTGATTTTAAAGGAACATGAGTAAAACTGAACATGAGAAGCCTAAAACACATTCAGTTTGGCAATCAGAAATCTCAAGGTATAGTTATGTGACAATAAAGTAAGTGTTGGCAGGAATAAATATAACTATAGATGGTGACCCTGCATAGAGCTTGTGATTGTAACTGTGCTGCCCACAGGAGCTAAGATATGCACTAGGTGGAGCAGGAACTGATCTCACCCGAGGATGGACACGAGCCATTCTTGTGCTCAGAGAGAGAGAGAGAGAGAGAGAGAGAGAGAGACAGACAGACAGACAGACAGACAGACAGACAGACAGACAGACAGACACAGACAGACACAGAGATACAGAGAAGAATCTATTCAAGAATATGAAGCTCTTTTAATGCAAAGACTTAAGAAGATATTACTATCTCATAATAAAGAAAAATACTACCATTTGAACTTGGCTGTATGCACTCATTCTGTAAGGCTGCTCCTGTATTAATATAGAAAATATATTTTAGATTACTGAGATATCTGTCACCATACTACTGTGCTTGCTACAATGAATATATCATGATCTAAAAACTTGTACATCCAAGTAGTTTGGATTTCTATATTTAAGTATTGACTGTACACCATGGAAGAAATTTGTACACAGTACTAATTCTATGCTCAGATTACTGAAAAAAATCTAAAGTTTTTATATTTAGAGTGTAAAAGTAAAAGTCAGCTAAGGTTAAATTTGCTAGTCTTTAGGAAAATAAATATTAAAAAATTTATTCTCTGGGAGAAATAAAAGGATATAAATGCTCTAAGACTATATTTTCTTTTCATATCTATTTGTAATCATTATTAACATTTTCCTTTGGTAAATGTCAAGTAAAATGTTACCATATGCGGATAGTAGTAGGCCTGGCTCAGTCTTGGATGATGTTTCTGTGTTAACAAAAAGCATATGTTGTAAAAACATCATACGTAATATAAACATTAAAAAATTTTAAATTTACTTATCTCTCCTGGGCAAAGACAGATTGCTAAAGAAAAAAAGTGTTTCTTTCAGTACATTGATTTTATTCATTTAAGAATAGCCAACAATTACTATGCACTTTTATCTAGAGATTGTAATAAATACTGTGAAATAGTATGACAATCGTATGCAGAACCAGGATGCTTCTAAAGTCTTTAAAGTTTATTACATAACCTGGCACGCATAGTTAAGACACCAAAAACTGTGACCAGCTAATTTCTGAGAGGGGTAATGATATTTGTATTGGTGAAATAAATGGTTTTTATAGATTTATCCTAAACATAAGAAACCCAAAAACTAGAACAATAATATGGATCTCATTATCACACAAAACATAATGGCAATATTAAAATAATTTACACTTAGTAACAAAATCTTACCTGTGCCAGGGAAGCTTGCTGAAGAAGAAAATAAGAATTCTTTAGTATATTGATTGACATAGAATATGTGTTGGCATAATAGGTGAGAAATATTAAAATAGGCTTAGGAAAAAGAAAAAAATCTTACCTGTGCCAGGAAAGCTTGCTAAAGAAGAAAAATAAAACTTCTTTAGTATATTTATTGACATAGAATATGTATTGGCATAGTGTTTGAGAAATGTTTAAAAACTTTAGTAAAACATAAAATCTTACCTGTACCAGGGAAGGTTGCTAAAGAAGAAACATAAGGATTCTTTAGTATATTGATTGACATAGACCCTCTACTAGCATAGCATTTGAGAGAAATTAAAATAATTTAGATTTAATTTAAAAAGAGTCTTACCTGTGCTGGGGAAGCTTGCTATAAAAGAAAAATAAGCTGCCTTTAGTACTTCAGTATATTGACTGGCATGAATTTGCATTGGTATCATATTTGAGATAAATTAAAATAATTTAGATTTAGTTAAAAATATCTTACCAGTGCCAGGGAAGGTTGCTAAAAAAGAAAATATAAGTCTCCTTTTAGTATATTCATTGACATAGACTATGTATTGTAGTATTTGAGATAAATTAAAATAATTTTGATTTAGTAAAATATTTTACCTGAGCCAGGAGAAGTTGCTAAGGAAGGAAAATAAGTGTCTTTTAGTATATTGACAAAGAATTTGTATGGGCATAATTTTGGTAAATATTAAAGTAATTTATATTTAGTAAAAAAAAATCTCACCTGAGCCAGGAAAGGTTGCTAAGGAAGAAAAAAAATCCTCCTTTAGCATATTGATTGGCATATGATTTATATTGACATAACATTTTATAAATATTAAAATAATATAGATTTAGTAAAAATTCTCACCTGAAACAGGGAAGCTTGCTAAAGAATAAAAAAAATTCACCATTTAGCATA